>NC_037673.1:64802672-65102672 GCF_003255815.1 Theropithecus gelada
AAAAGAAAAAAGAAGAAAAAGAAATGAACAAAGCCTGCAAGAAGTATGGGATTATGTAAAAAGACCAAATCTACGTCTGATTGGGGTGCCTGAAAGTGAGGGGGAAAATGGAACCAAGTTGGAAAACACTCTTCAGGATATCATCCAGGAGAACTTCCCCAACCTAGTAGGGCAGGCCAACATTCAAATCCAGGAAATACAGAGAACGCCACAAAGATACTCCTCGAGAAGAGCAACTCCAAGACACATAATTGCCAGATTCACCAAAGTTGAAATGAAGGAAAAAATCTTAAGGGCAGCCAGAGAGAAAGGTCGGGTTACCCACAAAGGGAAGCCCATCAGACTAACAGCAGATCTCTCGGCAGAAACTCTCCAAGCCAGAAGAGAGTGGGGGCCAATATTCAACATTCTTAAAGAAAAGAATTTTAAACCCAGAATTTCATATCCAGCCAAACTAAGTTTCATAAGTGAAGGAGAAATAAAATCCTTTACAGATAAGCAAATGCTTAGAGATTTTGTCACCACTAGGCCTGCCTTACAAGAGACCCTGAAGGAAGCACTCAACATGGAAAGGAACAACCGGTACCAGCCATCTCAAAAACATGCCAAAATGTAAAGACCATCGAGGCTAGGAAGAAACTGCATCAACTAACGAGCAAAATAACCAGTTAATATCATAATGGCAGGATCAAGTTCACACATTAACAATATTAACCTTAAATGTAAATGGACTAAATGCTCCAATTAAGAGACAAAGACTGGCAAACTGGGTAAAGAGTCAAGACCCATCAGTTTGCTGTATTCAGGAGACCCATCTCACACGCAGAGACATACATAGGCTCAAAATAAAGGGATGGAGGAAGATTTACCAAGCAAATGGAGAACAAAAAAAGCGGGTGTTGCAATCCTAGTCTCTGATAAAACAGACTTTAAACCATCAAAGATCAAAAGAGACAAAGAAGGCCATTACATAATGGTAAAGGGATCAATTCAACAGGAAGAGCTAACTCTCCTAAATATATATGCACCCAATACAGGAGCACCCAGATTCATAAAGCAAGTCCTTAGAGACTTACAAAGAGACTTAGACTCCCATACAATAATAATGGGAGACTTCAACACTGCACTGTCAACATTAGACAGATCAACGAGACAGAAAGTGAACAAGGATATCCAGGAATTGAACTCATCTCTGCAGCAAGCAGACCTAATAGACATATATAGAACTCTCCACCCCAAATCAACAGAATATACATTCTTCTCAGCACCACATCGTACTTACTCCAAAATTGACCATATAATTGGAAGTAAAGCACTCCTCAGCAAATGTACAAGAACAGAAATTATAACAAACTGTCTCTCAGACCACAGTGCAATCAAACTAGAACTCAGGACTAAGAAACTCAATCAAAACCGCTCAACTACATGGAAACTGAACAACCTGCTCCTGAATGACTACTGGGTACATAACGAAATGAAGGCAGAAATAAAGATGTTCTTTGAAACCAATGAGAACAAAGATACAACATACCAGAATCTCTGGGACATATTTAAAGCAGTGTATAGAGGGGAATTTATAGCACTAAATGCCCACAAGAGAAAGCAGGAAAGATCTAAAATTGACACTCTAACATCGCAATTAAAAGAACTAGAAAAGCAAGAGCAAACACAATCGAAAGCTAGCAGAAGGCAAGAAATAACTAAGATCAGAGCAGAACTGAAGGAGATAGAGACACAAAAAACCCTCCAAAAAATCAATGAATCCAGGAGTTGGTTTTTTGAAAAGATCAACAAAATTGACAGACCACTAGCAAGACTAATAAAGAAGAAAAGAGAGAAGAATCAAATCGACGCAATTAAAAATGATAAAGGGGATATCACCACCGACCCCACAGAAATACAAACTACCATCAGAGAATACTATAAACACCTCTATGCAAATAAACTGGAAAATCTAGAAGAAATGGATAATTTCCTGGACACTTACACTCTTCCAAGACTAAACCAGGAAGAAGTTGAATCCCTGAATAGACCAATAGCAGGCTCTGAAATTGAGGCAACAATTAATAGCCTACCAACCAAAAAAAGTCCAGGACCAGATGGATTTAGAGCTGAATTCTACCAGAGGTACAAGGAGGAGTTGGTACCATTCCTTCTGAAACTATTCCAATCAATAGAAAAAGAGGGAATCCTCCCTAACTCATTTTATGAGGCCAGCATCATCCTGATACCAAAGCCTGGCAGAGATACAACAAAAAAAGAGAATTTTAGACCAATATCCCTGATGAACATTGATGCAAAAATCCTCAATAAAATACTGGCAAACCGGATTCAGCAACACATCAAAAAGCTTATCCACCATGATCAAGTGGGCTTCATCCCTGGGATGCAAGGCTGGTTCAACATTCGCAAATCAATAAACATAATTCAGCATATAAACAGAACCAAAGATAAGAACCACATGATTATTTCAATAGATGCAGAAAAGGCTTTTGACAAAATTCAACAGCCCTTCATGCTAAAAACGCTCAATAAATTCGGTATTGATGGAACATACCTCAAAATAATAAGAGCTATTTATGACAAACCCACAGCCAATATCATACTGAATGGGCAAAAACTGGAAAAATTCCCTTTGAAAACTGGCACAAGACAGGGATGCCCTCTCTCACCACTCCTATTCAACATAGTGTTGGAAGTTCTGGCTAGGGCAATCAGACAAGAGAAAGAAATCAAGGGTATTCAGTTAGGAAAAGAAGAAGTCAAATTGTCCCTGTTTGCAGATGACATGATTGTATATTTAGAAAACCCCATTGCCTCGGCCCCAAATCTCCTTAAGCTGATAAGCAACTTCAGCAAAGTCTCAGGATACAAAATTAATGTGCAAAAATCACAAGCATTCTTATATACCAGTAACAGACAAACAGAGAGCCAAATCAGGAATGAACTTCCATTCACAATTGCTTCAAAGAGAATAAAATACCTAGGAATCCAACTGACAAGGGATGTAAAGGACCTCTTCAAGGAGAACTACAAAGCACTGCTCAGTGAAATAAAAGAGGACACAAACAAATGGAAGAACATACCATGCTCATGGATAGGAAGAATCAATATCGTGAAAATGGCCATACTGCCCAAGGTAATTTATAGATTCAATGCCATCCCCATCAAGCTACCAATGAGTTTCTTCACAGAATTGGAAAAAACTGCTTTAAAATTCATATGGAACCAAAAAAGAGCCCGCATCTCCAAGACAATCCTAAGTCAAAAGAACAAAGCTGGAGGCATCACACTACCTGACTTCAAACTATACTACAAGGCTACAGTAACCAAAACAGCATGGTACTGGTACCAAAACAGAGATATAGACCAATGGAACAGAACCGAGTCCTCAGAAATAATACCACACATCTACAGCCATCTGATCTTTGACAAACCTGAGAGAAACAAGAAATGGGGAAAGGATTCCCTATTTAATAAATGGTGCTGGGAAAATTGGCTAGCCATAAGTAGAAAGCTGAAACTGGATCCTTTCCTTACTCCTTATACGAAAATTAATTCAAGATGGATTAGAGACTTAAATGTTAGACCTAATACCATAAAAATCCTAGAGGAAAACCTAGGTAGTACCATTCAGGACATAGGCATGGGCAAAGACTTCATGTCTAAAACACCAAAAGCAACGGCAGCAAAAGCCAAAATTGACAAATGGGATCTCATTAAACTAAAGAGCTTCTGCACAGCAAAAGAAACTACCATCAGAGTGAACAGGCAACCTACAGAATGGGAGAAAATTTTTGCAATCTACTCATCTGACAAAGGGCTAATATCCAGAATCTACAAAGAACTCAAACAAATTTACAAGAAAAAAACAAACAACCCCATCAAAAAGTGGGCAAAGGTTATGAATAGACATTTCTCAAAAGAAGACATTCATACAGCCAACAAACACAGGAAAAAGTGCTCATCATCACTGGCCATCAGAGAAATGCAAATCAAAACCACAATGAGATACCATCTCACACCAGTTAGAATGGCGATCATTAAAAAGTCAGGAAACAACAGGTGCTGGAGAGGATGTGGAGAAATAGGAACACTTTTACACTGTTGGTGGGATTGTAAACTAGTTCAACCATTATGGAAAACAGTATGGTGATTCCTCAAGGATCTAGAACTAGATGTACCATACGACCCAGCCATCCCATTACTGGGTATATACCCAAAGGATTATAAATCATGCTGCTATAAAGACACATGCACACGTATGTTTATTGCAGCACTATTCACAATAGCAAAGACTTGGAATCAACCCAAATGTCCATCAGTGACAGATTGGATTAAGAAAATGTGGCACATATACACCATGGAATACTATGCAGCCATAAAAAAGGATGAGTTTGTGTCCTTTGTAGGGACATGGATGCAGCTGGAATCCATCATTCTTAGCAAACTATCACAAGAACAGAAAACCAAACACCGCATGTTCTCACTCATAGGTGGGAACTGAACAATGAGATCACTTGGACTCAGGAAGGGGAACATCACACACCGGGGCCTATCATGGGGACGGGGGAGGGGGAAGGGATTGCATTGGGAGTTATACCTGATGTAAATGACGAGTTGATGGGTGCAGCACACCAACAAGGCACAAGTATACATATGTAACAAACCTGCACGTTATGCACATGTACCCTACAACTTACAGTATAATAATAATAAATAAATTAAAAAAAAAAAAAAGAAAATGGAAAAGATGTGTCTGAATATAGGCTTTGAAACTCTATTGTGGGTCAAAAGTACAAAGCTTGATCTAGCACTTATAGCAGGAAGGAAAGTTTATTAAATAAACTTGAAGGCTTATTTTTAATATCAAGATGGTTGATGACATACTTGCCAGGAATTAAGGAACCCTGTTTCTTGCATAAGTACATAGTTGAGAAAATGAAGTTCCATCTTTATTACCCTTGGCCAATAGTCTAATCAAAGCTACAATGAATTCAAACTCTCTGTTGGGTGTCTGCAGGTGTTGTATAGAAAATATTTAGTAACCTTAGGCTTCTGCTGTTGTGGAGTTTCAAAGGTTTCCTGCTATGCCAGGTTTTAAATCCTTAAAGTTGCTTTTGTATTCATAAATCCAGCAGGTAATGGGAGACTATTTTAAGTATGATCTGGTGAAAAGAATGCTTTAGAAATATGCTTCTGGTGGTGGCACTATAGTTTTAAATTCTTTGGAGGGAGAGAAATTAGAAGGTACGAGAACCAAAGCTATTGAATTAGTGGAAGCTGATAAAGAGCTAAAATAGGATAAAGTTTTACAAATTATGATTTCATTATAATTCACAAATGCTTTTATATAAAGAATAGAGAGGGAATAGTTGAAGGTGAATTTAAAATGTCAAGTTTGATGACTGGTACAATAGCAGTACCCTTAATAAATATAGGAAAATAATGAATGAAATCAGGTTTGGGGATGAGGATGAGTTGACTTTTAAATATATTGGCTAGACTAATGATTTTCTAGAATGCATTTGGAGAAATGACAATGAGAATTTAAAAGAAGTCAGGACTAGAGATACAGATCTGGCAAACACTTACATTTGTATGATTATTACAACCATAAGGTATAAAATCTTTAGAGGAAAGAAGAAAGCAGCAGAAGGCCAAGAACTGCATTTTGGGGAATAGACACAGGCAGAGAATAAGAGAATAGTATATTCTTGGCAACAATGAAAAGCAATTAGTAACACAGGAGAAGATTCAGAATAATATAATGTCAATGTTAAGGAGTTTTTAGATGAAAAATTATATATTATAGAAATAAAAGTGATTAAATACAGAAGTAAAAATCAACTATGGCAAACAAGTATTTGGGGGTTTATTTGAATAATTAGAATAAAGAGAAGGAATTGAATATTACAGAGAAGGAGGAAAAAGTTAGTAGATGGGGATATAGAACAACAAGCATAGACCACTAATTTGAGGTGAGAGACAAAGAGATACATTCTACCCAGTGAGAAGTCAACTGAATTAAGCAAAAAAAGGAAACGGCAATAAAAGCTATAGAAAGAGAGTTCAGTAATTGAAAATGCTAGAAGATACAAGTTTCTGAAGGGAGCGGCAAAGAAGAGACACAGAGACCTAATGGAGGTCTTTGCTTTGGTAAGAAAGGGAGGCATATTTCCTCTAAAACTGAAAGTATAGCTGTGTAGTAGGGGACAGAAACAGAGAGGAGGATGAGTGAGATAAGTTTTGTTAAATGATTTTCCCCTTTCTAGTGAAAAGAAAAAAAAGTTCAAAGATCATCATCTTTATTTGGCCACAAGAAATGAGAACTTGATGACCTGTGGCTTAAAACACAAGTATGTCTCCTATTTGTTTAATACTTAATCTAGGGTTAAGGAATTTTAAGATGGGTGTGGCAGCTTAAAAATGTATTAAGGACTAGGCTCTAGCTATCATTCTGCTCTGCCATTCTTAGAAATTTTTGGTTTTTTTTTTTTTTGGTCCCCAAGCTGTTGCCTCATGGTCACCAGTTGACAAATTGTATTGCAGCAGATATCACATCAGCATACTGCCTTGAGACAGAGAAGAAGGCTCAGAACAAAAAATGGATTTGACTTTGTGAGACTTTTTCTTCTTGTGCTATAAGAAAAATCTTTCCTAGAACCCTACCTCACCAATCTAGATGATTTTCCTTTACTTCTAACTCAAATTTTGCACAGAACCCCCTTTTAAATGCGAGTGAGGATGGGAAATGAGTATCTGGTATGGGAAAGAGGATTACTGAAATTACTCACAGAGACTGATTGTTCTTTATCCTCTGGGATTTGTGGAGAAGCCAACATCTGTGAGATCAAGCAGTGTTGCATAATATCTGAGTAAATTGGGGAACTGTTATCAGGAAGATTGGATATATAATGACTCTGTAGTAGGCAACAAAAAGAGCAAATTCCAGACCACCATTTTGATTATCCAGTATTAATACATATCCTTTCTCCATTCATCCACATATATATCCTTTATTTAATTTTCAAGTATTTAGATATTTTCCAGATACTTTGCTACTAATATCAAGTTTAATTATAGATTTCAATCCTTTTAAACATTTGACACTTGTTTTATTACCCAGAATATGGTCTATATCATAAATGTTTCACGTACACTGGAAAATATAGACAGTCCCTGACCTGTGATGGGTCTACTTAATTGTTTTTTTATTTTGTTTTGTTTTTGAAATGGAGTTTCACTCTTTTGGCCAGACTCGAGTGCAATGACATGATCTTGGCTTACTGCAACCTCTACCTCCCAGATCCAAGTGATTCTCATGTCTCAGCCTCCTGAGTAGCTGAGATTACAGGCACGCATCACCACACCTAGCTACTTTTTGTATTTTTAGTAGAGATGGGGTTTCACCGTGTTGGTCAGGCTGGTCTCGAACTCCTGACCTCAGATGATCTGCCCACCTTGGCCTCCCAAAGTGCTGGGATTACAGGCATGAGCCACTGCACCCAGCCTACTTAATAATTTTTTGATTTGTGATGGTGAGAAAGCAATACATATTCAATAGAAACTACAGTTCAAGTACCCATAGAATGATTCTGTTGTTCACTTTTTACAACATTCAGTCACTTACATGAGATGTTCAATATTTTATTATTAAATAGATTTGGGTTAAATGATACATCACCTATAAGCTAATACAAGTATTTTGATCATGTTCAACATGGCCTAGGCTAAGCTGTGATGTTTGGTAGGTTGGGTATATGAAATATCTTTTTGACTTATTTTCAACTTCCAATGGGTTTATCAAGTTATAACCCCATCTGATATAGTTTGGATGTTTGTACCCTCAAAATTTCAGGTTGAAATGGGACTCCCAATGTTGGACGTGAGGCCTAATGCGAGGTACAGGGTCATGGGGGAAGATTCCTCATGAATGGCTTGGTGTCCTCCCCACAACAATAAGTGAGTGCTCACTCTATTAGTTTAGGTGAAAGCTGATTGTTTTAAAAAGCTTTGCTGAAAGTAGAATTTTCAGCAGAATCCCTACAAGCCAGAAAAGATTGGAAGCCTATATTCTGCACTCTTAAAGAAAAGAATTTCCAACCAAGAATTTCATACCCAGCCAAACTAAGCTTCATAAGTAAGTGAAGGATAAATAAGATCCTTTTCAGGCAAGCAAATGCTGAGGGAATTTGTTACCAGCAGATCAGCCTTACAAGTGATCCTGAAAGGGGTGTTAAATATGGAAAGGAAAGACTGTTATCAGCCACTACAAAAACACACTTAAGTACACAGACCAGTGACATTGTAAAGCAACCACACAAACAAGTCTGCATAATAGCCAACTAACAACATGACGACAGGATTAAATCTGCACATATTAATACTAATTCTGAATGTAAATGGACTGAATGCCCCAAATGAAAGGCACAAAGTGGCAAGCTAGATACAGAAGCAAGACCCAATGGTGTGCTGTCTTCAAGTGTCCCATCTCACATGCAATGACACCCATAGACTTGCAATAAAGGGATGGAGGAAAATCTACTAAATGAATGAAAAATGAAAAAAGCATGGATTGCAATACTAATTTCAGGCAAAACAGACTTTAAACCAACAAGATAAAAAAAAAAAAGACAAAGGAGAGCTTTACAGAGCTTGTAAGGGTTCAATTCAATAAGAAGACTTAACTATCCTAAATATATTCTTACCCAATACAGAGACACCCAGATTTCTAAAGGAAGTTCTTAGAGACCTTCAAAGAGACTTATTTTCCCACACAATAATAGTGGAAGACTTCAATACCCCACTGTATGAGACAAATCATCAAGGCAGAAAATTAACAAAGATATTAAAGACTTGAAGTCAACACTCGATAAAATGGACCTAATAGACATGTACACAACTCTCCACCTCAAAACAACAGAATATATCTTCTTCTCATAGCCACATGTCATGTACTTTAAAGTCAATCACACAGATCTAAAACAATCCTCAGCAAATTAAAAAAACAAAAACAAAATCATACAAACCACGCTCTTGACTACAGTGTAATAAAAACAGAAATCAGTATTAAGAAAATCACTCCAAACCATAAAATTACGTGGAAATTAAACAATCTGCTCTTTATGACTTTTGGGTAAATAATGACATTAAGACAGAAGTTAATAAATTCTTTTAAACTAATGAGAACAAAGATAAAACATTTATGAATCTCTGGGACACAGCTAAGGTAGTGTTAAGAGGAAAATTTATAGCACTACACGTCCATGTCAAAATGTTAGAAAGATGTCAAATTAACAACCTAACATCACAACTAGAGGAACTGGAGAAACAAGAGAAAACTAACTCCAAAGCTAGCAGAAGACAAGAGATAACCAAAATCAGAGTTGAACTGAAGGAAATTAATATGCGAATAACCATACAAAAGAGCAACAAATCCAGGAATTGGTTATTTTAAAAAAATTAATAAGATAGATAGAACACTAGCTAGACTGATAAAGAAAAGAAGCGAGAAGATCTAAATGAACACAATTAGAAATGACAAAGGGGACATTTCCACTGACCCCACAGAAATACAAAAATCCCTCAGCAACTACTATTATCACCTCTATGCACACAAACTTGAAAATCAAGAAGGAATGAATAAATTCCTGAAAACATACAACCACCCAAGATTGAACCAGGAAGAAATTGAAATCCTAAACAGATTGAATCAGTAACAAAAAGCTTACCAACCAAAAAAGCCCAGGACCAGATGGTTTCACAGCTGAATTCTACCAGAGGTATGAAGAAGAGCTGGTACAGTTCCTATAGAAACTATTCCAAAAAATTGAGGAAGACAAACTCCTTAACTCATTCTATGAGGCAAGCATCATCTTTATACCAAAATCTGGCACATATACAACAACAGCAAAAATATCAGGCCAGTATGTTTGATGAATATAGTTGCAAAAATTCTCAGTAAAATACTAGGAAACCAAATTCAGCAGCACATCAAAAAGCTAATCCACCACAATCAAGTAGGCTTTATTGCTGGGATGCAACATTAGCTCAATATACACAAATTGATGTGATTCATCACATAAACAGAAATAAAAACAAAAACCCCATGGTTATTTCAATAGATGCAGAAAAGGCTTTTGATAAAATTTAACATCACCTCGTGTTAAAAAACCATCAATAAACTAGGCTTTGAAAGATTATAATTCAAAATAATAGCACCACCTATGACCAACTCATGGCCAATATCGTAGTAAATGGGGTAAAGCTAGAAGCATTCCCCTTCAAAGCCAGAACAAGACAAAGATGCTGTCTCTCACAGCTCCTGTTCAACATAGTACAGGAAGTCTTGCCTAGAACAATAAGGCAAGAAAGAGAAAGAAAAGGCATACAAATAGGAAGGAAGGAAGTCAAACTATCCCTGTTTGCAGATGACATTATTCTGCATCTAAAAAAACCCCGTGGTCTCAGCCCAAAAGCTCCTTGATCTGACAAACAACTTCAGCAAAGTTTTAGGATATAACATCATCGTATAAAAATTAGTAGTATTCCTAGTATCAACAGCATCCAAGCTGTGAGCCAAAACAGGAAAACAGTTCATTCACAATTACCGCAAAAAGAATAAAATACTTAGAAATGCAACTAACCAGGGAGGAGAAAGATCTCTACAAAGATAATTACAAAACAATGCTCAAAAAAATCAGAGATAACACAAACAAATGGAAAAATATTCCATGTTCATGAATAGGAAGCATCAATATCAGTAAAATGGTCATACTAGGCCAGTGCGGTGGCACACACCTGTAATCCTAGCACCTTGGGAGGCTGAGGCAGGCTGATCGCTTGAGCTGAGGAGTTCGAGACCAGCCTGGGCAGCATGGTGAAACCCTGTCTCTACAAAAAAATTAGCCAGATGTGGTGGCACATGCCTGTAGTCCCAACTACTCAGGAGGCTGAAGAAGGAGGATCATTTGAAACTGGGAGATAGAGGCTGCAGTGAGCCAAGATCAAGTCACTGCACTTTAGCCTAGGTGACAGGGTGAGACCCTGTCACAAAAATACAATAAAATAAAGTAGTCATACTACCCAAAGCGATTTACAGATTAAATGCTATTCCTATCAAACTACCAATGAAGTTCCTCACAGAATTAGAAAAGACTGTTTTAAAATTCACATGGAACCAAAAAAGAGCCCAAATAGCCAAAGTAATCCTAAGCAAAAATAAGAAAACAAAGCCAGAGGCACTATATTACCCAACTTCAAACCATATTACATGACTATAGTACCAAAACATCATGGTACTGGTACAAAAACAGACACATAGACCAATGGAACAGAATAGAGAGCCCAGAAACAATTCTGCACACCTACAACCATCTGATCTTCAATAAAGCTGACAAAAACAAGCAATGGAGAAAGGACTACCTATTTGATAAATGGTGCTGGGATAACTGGCTAGCCATATGCAGAAGATTGAAAATGGACCTCTTTTTTACACCATATACAAAAATTAACTCAAGATAGATTAAATATTTAAATGTAAAACCTAGAACTATAAAAACCCTGGCAGATAACCTAGGAGATACTATTCTGGACATAGGAAGAGGCAAAGATTTCTTGATGATGATGCCAAAAGCAATTGCAACAAAAACCAAAATTGACAAATGGAACTGAATTACACTTAAGAGCTTCTGCACAGTAAAACAAACTATCAATTGAATAAACAGATAACTTATAGAATAGGAGAAATTTTTTCCAAACTATGCATCCGACAAAGTCTGATATCCAGCATCTATAAGGAACTTAAACAAGTTTACAAGAAAAAAACAACCCCACTAAAAAGTAGACAATGACATGAACAGACACTTTTCAAAAGAAGACATATATGAGGCCAACAAGCATATGAAAAAATGTTCAACATCACTAATTATTAGAGAAATGCAAATCAAAACCACGATGAAATGCCATCTCACACCAGTCAGAATATCTATTATTAAAAAATCAAAAAATAACAGATGCTGGCAAGGTAGCAGAGAAAAAGGTATACTTATGCACTGCTAGTGGGTATATAAATTTGTTCAGCCATTGTGGAAAGCAGTGTGATGATTCCTCAAAGAACTTAGAACAGAATTATTTGACCCAACAATCCCATTATTGGGTGTGTACCCAAAGGAATATAAATTGTTCTACTGCCATAAAGACACATGCATGCATATGTTTATTGCAGCACTATTCACAATAGCAAGGTCATGGAATACCTCTAGATGCTCATCAATGGTACACTGGATAAAGAAAATGTGATACACATATAACATGGAATACTACATAGCCATAAAATATGATTGTGTCCTTTGTAGCAACATGGATGGACCTGGAGGCCATTTTTCTAAGCAAACTAACACAGGAACAGAAAACGAAATACCACATGTTCTCACTTAAATTTGGGAGCTAAACAAAAATGAACAGATGAACACAAAGAGGGGAACAACAAACACTGGGGCCTACTTGAGGGTGGAGAGTAGGAAGAGGGACAGGATCAGAAGAAATACCTGTCAGGTACTATGCTTCTTATCTGGGTAACAAAATAGTATGTATACCAAACCCCCACGACACGCAGTTGCCTATATAATCAATCTGCACCTGTACCCCTGAACCTAAAATAAAATTTAAAAAGTAAGTCTGGTACCTCTTGCTCTCTTTCTTGCTCATTCTCTTGACATGTGACATGCCACTTTACCCTCTGCCATAATTGTGAGTTTCCTAAGGCCTTCACCAGAAGCAGATGCCAGCACTGTACTTCTTGTACAACCTATAGAACTGTGAGACAAAATAAACCTCTTTTCTTTATAAATTACCAAACCTCAGATATTCCTTTATAGCAACACAACACAGACTGACACACCGTTGAGGAGCTTCTATAATGTTTATTTTGCTGTTTTGGATAGAGTGCTTTAATTAGGTCAAGTTGGGTGATAATGTTGTTCAAGTCTTTTATATACACACTAATTTACTGTTTGTTCTTTAAATTATTAGAGAGGGGTGCAGAATTCTTTAACTATAATTAAGGATTTTTCTTTCTTCTTCTGTAATTTTTGCTTCACACACTGCCCCTATGATTCAATCAACTCTTACTGGGTCCCTACCAGGACATGTGTGATTATGGGAACTACAGTTCAAGATAAGATTTGGGTGGGGACAATGCTAAACCATATAAACTGCAATTGAGATTTTGATAGGGATTGCATTGAATGTGTAGATTGCTTGGCTAGTATGGACATTTTAACATTATTCTTCCAATTTATAAATGCATATCTGTTTCCATTTGCTTGTGTCTAGTTTTTTTCATCAGATTTTTCTAGTTTTTAGTGTACAAATCTTTCACCTCTGTGGTTAAGTTGATACTTAAAAAGTTTATTCTCTTTGTTGCTGTGATCAATGAGATTTTAAAAAATTTGCTTTGTGGCTAGTTTGCTGTTAGTCAATAGAAATGCAACAGATTTTTGAGTGTTGATTTTGTGTCCTGCAATTTTACTTTACACATAGAATGACATATATTTATGAACTTTGAACTCTTATAGGAAAAAGTCAAAGTCCTAAGTTTGGAATGCAGTCTTCCAAAATGTATGGTTTTACTGTGAAAGGTTAATTATCTTATCCTTTTTGTCTTGAGAGTTATTGAAAGTATTTAGTAATCTATTTCTCTCTCTCTCTCTCTCTCTCTCTCTCTCTCTCTTCTTTTTCATTGACTATTTGCTCTGGCTAGGACTTCTAGTACTGTATTGAATAGAAGTGGTAATAATGGGTATCCTTACCCTGTTCCAGATCTTAGAGAAAATGCTTCAGTTCTTCTGAGTATGATGTTACCTGTGAACTTTTCATATATGGCCTTTCTTGTGTTGAAGTAAGTTTCTTCTATAACTAGTATGTTGAGAGTTTTTATTATAAAAGGGTGTTGAATTTTGTCAAATGCTTTTCCTGCATCTATTGAGATTGGTATGTGATTTTTAAAATCTATCATTCTGTTAATGTGGTGTATCACATTGATGGATTTACATATGTTCCTATCCTCCTTGCATCCCAGATATAAATCTCACTTGGCTATGATGTATAATCCTTTTAATGTGCTGTTTAATTTGGTTTGCTAATATTTTCTGAAGGATTTTTGGATTTGTGTTCATCAGGGATATTGGCCTGTAGTTTTCTCTCCTTGTTGTATCTTTGTCTTGCTTTGATATCATGGTAAGGCTGGCCTCATAAAAAGAGTATGGAAATATTATATCTCCTATTATTTTGGAAGAGGTTAAGTAGGATTAGTATTAAGTCTTCTTCAAATGTTTTGTAAAATTCACCTGTGAAACCATCTGGTCTTAGGTTTTTCTTTGCTGGGAAGTTTTATATTACTGGTTTAATGTCTTTATTTGTTATTGACTTTTTTAGGCTTTCTATTTCTTCTTAATTCAATACGCTTTTGAATAATTAAATTCCCTTTTGATAAAATAAAAAATTAAAAGGGAACTAGAAAAAGAAGAACAAACTTAAACCCGAAGTTAGCAGAAGTAAGTAAATAATAGAGGTTAGAAAAAATGTAACTTCCATGTACTTGTGAATTTTCCCATTTTCCTTTTGTTATTGATTTCCAGTTTCTATCATTGTTGGGAAAAGTCTTATTTGTGATCTAGCATGTGATCTATCTTGGAGAATGTTCTATGTGCACTTGAGTAGAATATGTATTTTGCTGCTGTTGGGTGGAATGTTCTGTGTATGTTTGTTAGGTCCATTTGGTCTATAGTGGTGTTGCTCAGTTCTCCTGTTTTCTTATTGATTTTCTGTCTGAATGTTCTATCCGTTATTGAAAGTGGAGTATTACAATACCCTACTATTATATTGCTACCTCTGTCTCCCTTCAGGTTAGTCAATGTTTGCTTTATATATTTAAGAGATCTGATGTTGCATGTATATGTGTTTATAATTGCTATTTTTTACTGCTATATTGACCCTTTTATCATTTATGTAATGATATTCTTTATCTCTGGTGACACTTCTCAACTTAATATTGATTTTGTCTGATATAAGTGTAGTCACCTATGCTCTCTCTCTCTTTTTTTTTTTTTTTTTTTTTTTTTTTTAGACGGAGTCTTGCTTTGTCATCCAGGCTGGAGTGCAGTGGCAAGATCTTGGCTCACTGCAAGCTCCGCCTCCCGGGTTCATGCCATTCTCCTGCCTCAGCCTCCCGAGTAGCTGGGACTACAGGCGCCTGCCACCATGCCCGGCTAATTTTTTTGTATTTTTAGTAGAGACAGGGTCTTACCATGTTAGCCAGGATGGTCTCGATCTCCTGACCTCGTGATCCACTCGCCTTGGCCTCCCAAAGTGCTGGGATTACAGGCATGAGCCACCGTGCCTGGCCTATGCTCTCTTTTTGTTACCATTTTCATCCCTTCACTTTCAGCCTATATGTGTCCTTAAATCTAAAGTGAGTCTCTTGTAGACGATACATAATTAGGCCTTGTTTTTTTAGAAATCTATTCAGTCACTAAATGTTTTGATTGGTGAGTTTAATTCATTGAAATTGTAAGTAATTATAGATAGATAAGGACTTACTATTGCCATTTTGTTAATTATTTTCTGTCTCCTTCATAGTTCTTTTGTTCCTCTCTTCCTCTCATGCTGTCATCCTTTGTGATATGATTTTTCGTAGTGATATACCTTGTTTCTTTTCCATATATCTATTTTTGCATTGACTATAATTTTTCTCTTTGTGCTTGTTGTGAGAGTTGCATAAAACTTATTATAGTTATAACAGTCTATTTTAAGTTGACAACTTAACCTTAATCACATTCAACAACTCTACCCTTTTAAACCACTTCCCCACTACACACAATTTATGTTATTGATGTCAGAATTTACTTCTTTTTATATTGTATATTCACTAACAAATGTTTATGGTTATAGTCATTCTTCAAACATTTTTCTTTTAACTTGTATACTAGGGTTAAAAGGATTTACACACCACCATTACAGTATTGCATTATTCTGTATTTGTCTATACATTTACATTTATGAGTGAAATGCATACCTTCATATGCTTTTGTGTTGCTGTTTAATGTTCTTTCATTTCAACTTTAACTTCTTTTAGCATTTATTGTAGGGCAGGTTTAGCAGTTATTAACTCCCTCAGTTTTTGTTTGTCTGGAAAAAATTTTGTCTAGCTTTCATTTTTAAAGGACAGTTTTGCCAGTGTTATAGGATTCTTAGTTGGCATTTTTTTTCTTTTAGTACTTCAAATACATCATTCTACTCCCTCCTGGTTTGTGCAGTTTCTGCTGAGAAATTTGCTGATAGCCTTATGAAGTTTCCCTTGTATATCATGAGTTGCTCTTGCTGCTTTCAAGCTTCTCTCTTTATATTTCACTTTCGAAAATTTAACTATAATGAGTTTCAGTAGACCTCTTTAGATTCAACATGATAGGGATCCTTTGGGCTTCATGAAAGCAATGTTCATTTTCCTCCAGAGATTTGGGATGTTTTCAACCGTGATTTCTTTAAATAAACCTCACTCTCCTTTCTCTTTCTCTTCTCCTTCTAATAGTCTATGATGTACATATTGGTTTGCTCATTGGTATTTCTTAAGTCCCAAAGGCTTTCTTCACATTTACATTCTTTTTACTTTTTCCTTCTCTGTATAATTTCAAGTGGCCTGTCTTGAAGTTCATCAGTTCTTTCTTCTGCTTCATCTAGTCTGTTGTTATAGCTCTCTATTAAATTTTTCAGTAAATTCACTGATTTTTCAGCTCCAGAATTTCTGTTTGGTTCATTTTATGTTTTTTATGTCTTTGTCGAGCTTCACATTTTGTTCGTGTATGTTTTTCTGAATTCATTTCAATGTCTATGTCCCCTTGTAACTCCCTGAGCTTCTTTAAGATGACTATTCTAAATTTCAAGTGGTTCACAGATCTGTGTTTCTTTAGGGTCAGTTACTGGAGTTTTATTTTGTTCTTTTAGTTGTGTCATGTTTCCCTGAGTCTTGTAGCTTTTTCTTGGTTGTGTATTTGAAGAAGCCATCACCTCTTCCAATCTTTACAAACTATCTTCAGGAAAAACCCTTTCCTACTTAGCCTGGCCAGAGATTCTGGGTGAGCTGGTTGGTGATGTCTGTGGCCATCTGCCTGGTAGAGTCTGTGGGAAGATGGACCTGCTACTGGGGTCTGTGGGTTAACTGCTGAGATCTGCACACTTGTTGGGAGCCCCTCCCTCTTTCCTTTGTTCTTAGTTACCCCAAGACAATGTAACCATGCTGATTCCTTCAGTGGTCTGGGTTAGGCATGACAGAAGCAAGCCACATAGGTGTTGCCCCAAGAGACTGAAGAATTCAGATGCACACTTTATTATTTCTTTCCCCAAGTGGAGAACTCACAGGCGGAGGGAAACTGTCTTGTTGCTACATTATGCTGGCTTAGGGAAGGATGACACAGGTAACGTGAAACTGTTCTTACCCTTTTAAATGCATCATTTCTTGTTTTTGTGCTCAACCAAGGTGCTATAACCTCTCATTTAGATTATGGAACTCACACACAAAAAACTATTTTCATCTGTGAATGGTTGCTAACTCAATGCTTCTGTGGGAGGACGAGAGCTACAAGCTCCTATTCTTCCATTTTACTAATGTTACTCCTGCAGCTTTCTTTGGACTACTGTTTGCATCGTATTTATTTTTCTTCTTCACTTTAAGCCTACATGTGCCTTTTTATTTAAAGTGAGATTCCTATAGATCGTATGTTTTTGGATCTTTTTTATCCAATTTGATTGGTTCTGCTTTTTGATTGGAGTGTTTAGACCATTTACATTAAATGTGATTATTGCTATGATTGGCGTTAAAATGTATCATTCTGATATTTGCTGCATGTTTATCTAATCTCTTCTTTGTTGCCTTTTTCCTTTTTCTTTGCTTCTTTTGAATAAACTAGATTTAAAAATTATTATCTGTTATCTCCTTTATTAGCTTATTTTTCTTTCTTGAAGGATAGTCTTAAACATTTCTGGTCTTCTGGTAATGAGTTCTCTGTCCTTTTGCACATCTGCAATGATTTATATTTTGCCCTCATTTCTAAAAGGTATTTTTACTGGACATAGAATTCTAGGTTGATATAGTACTTTTTGTTTTGTTTTCCTTTTTTTTTTTTTTTTTTTTGTACTTTGAAGATGTTGCTCCACTATATTCTGGTCTGCAATATTTCTGATTGCAAGTCTGTTACTCTTATTTTTGTTCTTCTGTAGTGTGTCTTATTTTTCTTTAGCTGCTTTCAAGACTTTGTTTTTAATCTGTTTTTCAACAATTGATTATGATGCTTATATGTGGCTTTCTTAATGTTCTTTTGGTTCACAATTTGTTGTTCATCTGGATCTATGGTTCTATAGTTTACATCAAATTTGAAAAATTATCAGTCATTATATTTTCAGAATTTTCTTCTGTCTCTCCATCTTTCTCTCTTTATGGAGAGTTCACTTGATGTCTCCAACAGAACTGATATTCTCTTAACTGTTTTGTTTTGTTTTTTTTCTTTTGAGATAGAGTCTCACTCTGTAACCCAGGCTGGAGTACAGTGGCACAATCTCAGCACACTGCAACCTCCGCCTCCAGGGCTCAAATGATTCTCCTGCCTTAGCCTCCCAAGTAGCAGGGATTACAGGCACACACCACCACACCTGGCTAATTTTTGTATTTTTAGTTAGATGGGATTTTACCACTTTGGCTAGGCTGGTCTTGAACTGACCTCAGTGATGCGCCCACCTTGGCCTCCCAAAGTGCTGGGATGACAGGCATGAGCCACTGAACCTGGCCCTGTTGACTGGTTCTTTTTTCTCTGTAATACATTTTGACTAGTTCTACTGTTAGGTCTTCACATTAGTAACTTTTCCTCTGCAAAATCTAATCCTGTTACTCCCATTCAGTGAAGTTTTAAACTCAGATAGTGTATTTCCCATCTCTAGAAGTCTGATTTGAATCTTTTCTATAGCTAACATTTTTTCTCTCTATCATGCTTGTATTTTCTTCCACCTTCCTAAACAAATGGAGTATATTTACAATAATTGTTTTGATGTCCTTGTCTACTAATTGTATCATCTGGTTCATGTCTGCATTTGTTTATACTGATTTACTTTCTCTTGGAGATGGTTCATATTTTCTTGTGTCTTTTTATGCGTGGTAATTTTTGTTCAGATGAAAGTCACAGTAATTTCACATCATTAGATACTATATTTACTCCCTTTCTGTTTTAAAATTTTTTGTATTTTTGTTAAATGTGTTAAGGTTTTATTCTGAGATAAAGTTCAGTCACTTGCAATCAGTTTGATTCTTGCTTTTGAGCTTTGTTAGGGTGAATCTAGAGCAGCCTTTATTCTAAGGCTAATTATTTACCATTACTAACGCAACACCTTTCTAAGGACACTACTCGATGTTTTGTATGTTAGGAGGCTTGTAGTCTCTGGGTGTTGGGAGAACAAACTATTTCTAGCTTTGTGTAAGCCGTAGGGATTATTCCACCTACTTCTCTCTGATGGTGTCTCCCTTGCCTTTGTAGTTTCTTCACATGCATGTCTGTACTCAAGTAAAGACTTGAGGTTTCCCCTCTGAAGATCTCTGCAGCTCTCTTATACTTTCTCTGTACAACCCTCTCCTCTTCTCATACTTTTTCCTGAAAACTCTAACCACCCAACTGAATTTCAAAGTCTGTCTCCTCACCTCAGGGAAGGAACCACCAGGCTCTGATTGCATTCCTTCTTCCTGTTCTGCAGGCTGACAAGGTTCTCAGTGCTGTGAGATGGGACACTCATTGGACTCACTTTCTTCATTTTCCTTATCCTAGATATGATTGTCCTGTGCTAACTATTGTCCAGTGTTTAAAAACTGGTCTAGTTTTCTCAAGACAGAAAGGTAAGCTTGTTAGCCCATCATGGCTATAATCAGAAGTACTCCCATATCTATGCTTCACATGAAATGCACTCATCCCTCCCAAAGGCAGTGACTTCAAAGTGTCACGCAATTAATGCATTTAGCTTGAACTTCACCATCTCTGGGTAGTGAACAGTTTTCTATATCATGTCTTGATATAGTTTCTAATGGTCTGACAACTTAGAATCTAAAATAAAAGCTTTACTTCTTTTTGGCTTGATGACAATAGAGGCATAGGAAAAGAATTTGGCCTTAAGAAAACTAAAGAAGGATTAGACAAGATTCCATGGGAATATCCCAAGGAATTAATATAAAATTAATAATGGCCCTATAGTTATTATACAACTGTCCTAGTCATCCTTAGAAAACCCTATGAGTAAAATTTTACTCATAGGGTTTTCTAAGGATTAACTTGGAGAGTTAATTTCTAAGGATTAACTTGGAGAAAAAAATGTATTTGTTCAGAACGTATTTTTTGTTAGCATAGGGGACTCTCCAAATTGGTGCTATATTCACATATGTTTCAACAAAAAATAGAACTTTAATTTCCAAATTAGTCTTTCAATGGAGCTTGGTTCTTAAAGGACCATTATTTAATTCAAGTTGTTCCACCATGTAATTTATTGTAAATACCCTTCAAGTGTCCAAAGGGAGACCACTTTTGCTTTTTGAAGAATGTAAATTGGAAATGGCACACAGCAGGTTCATAATAATTATTGTTGACTAATGGCTTTCACCATCATTGGGTATAAATGGGTTTTATACCCTTGATTCTATGAATCACTGAAATGACCCAGAATTTGATCCAAAATATAAGTACATTGAAATGGCTGGCTAATGAGTGAAGCAAGTCTTAAATATACAATTACTGTGGTTTCAGGATGAGTCACATGGGTGGAATTACAGAGAAATGCACATGTTTTTTTCTGTTCATTTTACACCTGATCTGGAAAGTATAATGATGCCTTTAATTGTGCCATGAATTTCAAGCCAACACCTTTTCAGATCACTCACTCTTGCTTTCAAAGTAAATTATTTAGAACTTTAAAGAGAAAAAAATCTTCAAACTCAGACAGGCTTAGTACTATGGATTGGGAGAGAGTTAAGATGCCATCTCTACACAATATGCCGTTCATGCTAATATAGCAAAGTTGGAAGATGCGAAGGGAACTTAAGAAAATCTGAAACCTTGTGAAACTAGTTAGAAGTAAAATTTATTGAATTTAAATTCCAGGTCCACATGTTTGTATAATATGATCACTGCTCACATTTATTTACTTAATATTGAAACTAAACTAACATTGCTAGGTTGCAGCTGTTTAGATTTTGATAAATGACAAACAGAATTTTCTTCTTACAAACAGTGCAAGAGATCAGATCCATACTTTAGAGAAAAAAAAAAGGAGATTGAGAGAGACTAACAGGAAGTGGGTTTGTTCACTTTGGAATTCTATTTATAAATAGACCAAATCAGATGGACCCTAAGCCAGAGGGTGGCCACATCTTGTTTCCATAAACACGCACATTCTAATCACCTTTAGACAAGATTGTTTTGGCCTTTGTTTGGCTTTATGCATAGTAAAGTGCATCGGCTATTTATATTCCTGCCAGTAGGAAATGATGGGCCAGGTTTGTGGGGCTTTTTATTTTTAACAAAAATGTTAAAGCTATTTATCTCACCCTGATCCTGCTGTCAAAAAGCTCTAACTACTGGAAAGACAGAGTGTCTGAGGAGACAACTGCCTCAGATTGTCAGTGAGCCAGTGACTGTGCTGCCTAAAAATATTTAAAAGTATTTTAATTCCTTTATTAAAAGCAGTTTATAAAAACACATAATTTTCAAGGAAGTGTGGGTGGAATAATACAGAATATAAAATGTGCCGACTTCCATGTTTGGGCTATTTAATTTTTGTTAAGAAAAACAATTACTTTTTCCATTTATTCTAGGAGACAACAGACACTTATTTTTTTAAATATTTCAGGATTGTTCCTTCTTCTGGAAATACTTCTTTTTCATACTGCAACTTGCAGTTCAGAGGTAGCCTCCATTTTAAAATATGAGTCCATCTCCTGCCCTCAGAGCCTGAGGCTTGAAAGGTTAAATTACCTGCCGTAGTACACCCATCTGAAACTGATAAATCAGAGTCTTCATCAGGATTTCTTAAACCTGAGAGTGAGCTTGGGTTGGCTCCCTCCAGGTAGTGAAAGTTATAAACTATACAACATGGGTGCAGCTGGTAGCCATATCTCCTGCCCTCTGTAGGAAAGTGAAGTCTTGTAAGAAAGATTCAAGCCAGAATATTGTGACAGGATGAACCCATACTTTGTGTTGAGACCAACTGTGTTTTGAATGGTGTGTGATCAAATCACATTATGTCAAAATTTGGGGTCTAATATTTTACAGTTATGGTGTATCAGATTGCATAAATATATTTTCAAATCACTTCCACTTACTATTATTCAAACTATTGTGAGTCAGTCATACAAGCATAAATATGGAGCAGCTATAAAGGGCATTGTTCCTTTAGTTGATATTTATTGGCCAGTTATTAGTATGTGGGGTTTGCGTGAACATCAAAGATGAGCACATAGAACAGTGTCTTCATTCAATGTACTTATAATCTAATGGGAGGACAAGTAAAAGAAAATTTTCACCCCAATCAAATATGCATATGTGGTTACAATTTTAGATGAATACATGGATTTATTATAAAGACCAAAGGATTATGACCTCTTCTCCTCCAGATACAATGGCATTATGAGTTCACAGTATAAAACTCTCCCTTCCATTTCAAAAACATCAACAGTGTTATGTGGAGGTGACCTGCTGGATCCACTAATTGCAATGAGGCAGAAGCAACCGGGAAATTACAAGCAGAATTTTCACCAGGTCTGTCTTATGGTAGACTCGCTGAGTCCATACATTCACTTGGCAGTTATTTCCCCCGTTCCCAAATTCATGATCAGGATGGACATGCTTAGAAACTGAAAGAAGCCTCACATTTATTGCTTGATCTGTGAAGAATAGGAAAGACCAAGGTTTTTTCCTGGAAGCCCCTGAAAATGGCCCTCTTCCCAGCTAAGATTGCAAGTTGGGGAAAAAAAAAAATACTGCATCCTTGGTGGAATGGCAGAGATTATTGCAATTTTCAAAGACTTAAATGATACTGGGCTGGCGATTCTCATTATACCCCCATTTAATTCACTAGTATTACTCCTACACAAAGCAGATGACAATGGATGATCACAAATTTAATTCAGAGGTTGTACCAATCACAATTGCTGTGCCAGAAGTAGTACCTTTAACAGAACAGGTTAACATAGCCTCTGGTACACAGTATATGACTTCTAACCCAGTGAATGTTTGTATTTTAAAATCCATCAGGATGAAACAAAATTGTAAAATTGGAGATAAGGAAGTCTAGGGGAGAGGCATGTAATCAGATCTACAAAAGTAGGTCCTAAAAAGATGAGACTCTTTGTATATCAAAATAATAATTACTACAAAACACCTTTAGAAGAAGCCCAAAACAAATGTATGGAAAGAGCAAGTACAATTGGCTGATGGAAGGAATAGGTGTGGTAAAGAAACAGAAGTTATACATGGGCCCAAGAGCATGGACCTTCTTGTACCAAGCATAGTCTAGTTACTGTTGTTGAAGAATGTCCAATTTATTGGCAGCTGGGAGTAATTCATGCCTCAAGGAGACTCACACAGAATGTCTAATTTGCTGACATTACCCCAGCTCAAGAGAACCATTTTATAGTGAAGGAGATAGGACAAAGGACACATGATCACATAATAATAATCCATTAATGATAATAAATGCATTCATTCATCTAAAAATTATAATGACATATGCATATTTGATTGATGAGGTTGTTTTTACTTATCCCCTATTAGATTCTAAGTTCCTTGAATAAAGACACTGTCCTGTGTGTTTGTCTTTGATGTTCATACAAAGGCTACATACTAATAATTGGTCAATTAATATTAGCTAAAGTGTCAAATTAGGGATAACACTCCATGAAACTGGAATGTTATATAAATACTATTGGCCATTATATGGAACTGTGTCTTCAACTGGTAGAATATAAAAGCCTGGAGCACTGCTGTCCAATAGGATTTTCTGCAGTAATGGAAATATTCCTCTACGCTTTCTGATATGGTAACCACTAACGACATGTGTCTATACAACACTTGAAATGTGGCTAATATGACTGAGGAACTAAAATTTTAATTTAATTCAGAATTAAATATCCATACACGACTAGTGGCTTCCATATTACGGCATAGGTCTAGAGCCTTTTTTTTTTCCTAGAGGGGCAATACTTCTACCATGAGCTGTAGTAATAATATCACTAAACATAAAAGTACAAATACTGGCTGGTCACCTCTCCCCGCCCACCATTTGGGTAATATGGGGTTGCTCATTCTGGTGAATCACACGCTAAAAAAGGAATGACCATACTGACATGGGTAATCGATTCTGATCATCAAGAGGAGGTGAATTTTACTGTTGCATAATGGGTCAGGGACTCCAGTTTGGGACCAAGGAGATTCACTGAGTCATCTCATTTACCTCCCATGCTCATTTTACTTATGAGTAGGAAGTTAGATCAACAATAGACTGACACACATGGTAACCAGGGGTTCCTCAGCTAGCACATCTGTCAGTCTGAGTGACTGGTCTTATAAAGTGACCTTTGAGGCCAGTCATTCCGACTGACAGATGTGCTGGCTGAGAAAGAAGAGAATCTGGACTGTGTGGTAGAGCCCAGAGATGATGATCTCAGTACACTATTTGGACCAACTGAAGTAGTAAGACCATTTGTCCCACCAACTGTCCTCTTGTAAGAGTTTTTTTTGCACAGATTCTATGTCTAACCACTGTTTTGAAGAAGCTTGTATGGTACAAAGGAAACAATGTAATTGCCAATGAATTACTAGTAATGTTTAGTAAATAAAACTAAATTTAGTAAATAAAACATTACTAGTAATTCATTGGCAATTACATTGCCAATTGGACAGTGGTTACATGGGCATGTTTACTCTACAAACATTTATTGAGCTATGTACTTTAGATATTTGAATTTTACAGCATGTATATTATAGTTCAATAAAAATATTTTAAAAATAAGAGAACTCCACACAAACTTGCCACTACCATATCTAGCAATGCATATACATCTGTCCTCATTCACTTTGTTTTCTTGAACTCACCCAGAACATTAACCAAGATAGATCACATTTGGGGTCACAAAACACACCCTAGAAAATTTAAAATAATAGAAGTTATAGAAAATATTGTTTCAGACCACAATGGAATGAAAGTAGAAATCAATAATAAAAAATCGGAGAAACCCCTAAATTAGTGGAGATGAAGCAACACACTTTGAACAGCATATGTGTCAAAGAAAAATCTCAAGAAAAATTTTAAAATATTTTAAACTAAGTGGAAATTAAAATATAACACCAAATTCATGGGATGCATTGAAACTGCTTAGAGGGAAACTTACCATATTGAATGAATGTATTAGAGAAGAAAAAAGATTAAAAATTAATGATTTAAGCATATATTTTAAGAAACTATAAAAAGGAGAGCAAATTATGTTCAACATAAGCAAGACAAAAGAAATAATGATAGAGCCAAAATAAATAAAATTCAAAATACAAAGTCAATTGGGAATATCAATGAAACCAGAGTTGATTCTTTGAAAAGATCAATAAAATTGATAAACCTCTAGCCACGCTAACTAAAAAAAAGAATAAAAGACATAAATTACTAATATAAGAAATGAAAGAAGGGTCATCACTATTGATTCCACAGACAATGAAATATAATAATATTATGATTAACTCAACTCTATTCCCACAAATTTAATAACCTAGATGAAATGGGCCAATTCCTTTAAGCACAATCTACAAAAACTGACACAGGAAGAAATAATGCGAATAGGATTATATCTATTAAAGAAACTGAATCAATAAGTAATAACTCTTCAACTTAGAAGGCACCCAGCTTAGGTGGGTTCAGTAGTAAATTATACCAAATATTTAAGGAAGAAAATATATGAATACTCTACAATTTCTCCCAAACTATAGAAGTAGAATAACTTTTTCTTAATTCATTCTAACATTACCCTGATACTAAAATCAGATAAAGACATTAAAAAAAGATAAACTACATGGCATGCATCTTATTAGACAAAAACATCCTCAACAATATATTAGTAAATCAGATTCAACAATGAATAAAATAATTATACACAATGTGCAAGTGGGGTTTATTTCAGGTGTGCAAGCCTGATTCAACATTCAAGAAACAATGTAATTCATCACATCAATAGGCTAAAGAAAAAAATTCTATGATCATAATGCAGAAAAAAATTTGACAAAATTCAATACGCATTTATGATAACCAACAAAAGAACACAAAACTAGAAAGAGAGGGAAAATTTTTCTTTTTTTTTTGAGACAGAGTTTTGCTCTTCTTGCCCAGGCTGGAGTGCAATGAAGCGATCTTGGCTTACTGCAACCTCCACCCCCTGGGTTCCAGTGTCCCTCCTGCCTCAGCACCCCCCAGTAGCTGGGATTACAGGCATGCACCACCACGCTCGGCTAATTTTGTATTTTCAGTAGAGACAGGGTTTCTCCATGTTGGTCAGGCT
Organism: Theropithecus gelada; assembly: GCF_003255815.1. Classification (NCBI taxonomy): domain Eukaryota; kingdom Metazoa; phylum Chordata; class Mammalia; order Primates; family Cercopithecidae; genus Theropithecus; species Theropithecus gelada. The sequence continues at coordinate 64,829,296 of NC_037673.1, forward strand.
GGTCTCGCACTCCCGACCTCAGATGATCCACCCCCTCAGCCTCCCAAAGTGTTGGGATTACAGGCATGAGCCACCATGTTCAGCCCAGGAGGGAACCTTTTTTAACCTGATAAACACCACCTTTAAAAATCTTATACAATACATAAACGTTAGATGCTTTTTTGCTAAGATCAGGTACACAGCAAGGAATCTACTCTTCCCACTCCTATTCAACACTGCATTGGAAGTGATAGCTAAGTAAAAAAGACATCAAAAGGAATAAAAACGATACAGGTTGGTAAGGAAGAAATAAAGTTGCCTTAGTTTGCACATGACATAATTGTCTATGTAGAAATCCCAAATAATCAGTTAAAAAAAACTCCTCAAATTAATAAATGATTATAATAATGTGGCAGGATACAAGGTTAATATGCAAAACTCAATTGCTTTTTTATATACCAGCAATTAACAATGAGAATTTGAAATAAAAACATATGATTTCATTTACATTAGCAACAAAAATATTAAATACTTAAGTGTTAATCTAACAAACTATATATGAGAAAACTACAAAACTCTGATGAAAGAAATAAAAGATTTAAATAAATGGAGAGATATTCCATGTTCATGGATAGGAAAACTCAATATTATCAAAATGTCAGTTTTTTTCCAAATTGAACTTAATCTGACAAGATATCAATCAGCATCTCAGCATGTTAGTTTGTGGATAGCATCAAATTGATTCTAAAGTTTATATGAAAAATCAGCCAGCCATGGTGGCTCACACCTGTAATCCCAGCACTTTGGGAAGCCAAGGTGGGCAGATCTCTTGAGCCCGGGAGTTCAAGACCAGTATGAACAACATAGTGAGACCCTGTCTCTACAAGAAATACAAAATTTAGCTGGGCATGGTGGCACAAGCCTGTAGTCCCAGTTACTTGGGAGACCGAGATAGGAGGATCACTTGAGCCCAGAAGGCTGAGGTTGTAGTGAGTTAAGATCTGGTCACTGTACTCTAGCCTGGGCAACAATGAGACTCTATCTCAAAAGAAAAAAATAAATAAGGTTTATATGAAAACGCAAAAGACCCAGAATATACAACTGATTATTGCAAAAGTAAAAAATCTGAAGACTGATGTTACCTGACTTCAAAACTTCCTATAAAGTGGCTCCCATTCCAAGATGGCCAAATAGGAACAGCTCTGGTCTGCAGCTCCCAGTGTGATCAACGCAGGAGACGGGTGATTTCTGCATTTCCAATGGAGCCTCTGCTGGTGATACCCAGGCAAACAGGGTCTGCAGTGGGCCTCCAGCAAACTCCAACAGACCTGCAGGTGAGGGACCTGACTGTTAGAAGAAAAACTAACAAACAGAAAGGAATAGCATCAACATTAACAAAAAGGACATTCACACCAAAACCCCATCTGTAGGTCACTATCATCAAAGACCAAAGGTAGATAAAACCACAAAGATGGGGAGAAACCAGAACAGAAAAGCTGAAAATTCTAAAAACCAGAGCACCTCTTCTCCTCCAAAGGATCACAGCTCCTCACCAGCAACGGAACAAAGCTGGACAGAGAATGACTTTGATGAATTGACAGAAATGGGCTTCAGAAGGTCGATAATAACAGACTTCTCTGAGCTAAAGGAGGATGTTCAAACCCATTGTAAGGAAGCTAGAAACCTTGAAAAAAGATTAGACCAAAGTCTAACTAGAATAAACAGTGTAGAGGAGACCTTAAAAGACCTGATGGAGTTGAAAACCGTGGCACAAGCACTACATGACACATGCTCAAGCTTCAGTAGCCAATTCAATCAAATGGGAGAAAGGGTATTAGTGATTGAAGATCAAATGAATGAAATTAAGTTAGAAAAGAAGTTTAGAGAGAAAAGAGTATAAAGAAATGAACAAAGCCTCCAAGAAATATGGGACTATGTGAAAAGACCAAATCTACGTTTGACTAGTGTACCTGAAAGTGATTGGGAGAATGGAAGCAAGCTGGAAAACATTCCACAGGATATAATCCAGGAGAACTTCCCCACCTAGGAAGATAGGCCAACTTTCAAATTCAGGAAATACAGAGACCACTACTAAGATACTCCTTGAGAAGAGCAATCCCACGACACATAATCATCAGATTTACCAAGGTTGAAATGAAGGAAAAAATGTTAAGTGCAGCCAGAAGGAAAGGTCAGGTTGCCCACAAAGGGAAGCCCATCAGACTAACAGCGGATCTCTCTGCAGAAACCCTACAAGCCAGAAGAGAGTCGGGGCCAATATTCAACATTCTTAAAGAAAAGAATTTTCAATCCAGAATTTCATATCCAGCCAAACTAAGCTTCATAAGTGAAGAAGAAATAAAATCCTTTACAGACAAGCAAATGCTGAGAGATTTTGTTACCACCAGGCCTGCCTTACAAGAGCTCCTGAAGGAAGTACTAAACGTGGAAAGAAACAACTGGTACCAGTCACTGCAAAAACATGCCAAATTGTAAAGACCATCAATGCTAGAAAGAAACTGCATCAACTAATGGGCAAAATAACCAGCTAACATCATAATGACAGGATCAAATTCACACACAACAATATTAACCTGAAATGTAAATGGGCTAAATGGCCCAATTAAAAGCCATAGATTGGAAAATTGGATAAAGAGTCAAGACCCATCAGTGTGCTATATTCAGAAGACCAATCTCATGTGCAGAGACACACATAGGCTCAAAATAAAGGGATGGAGGAAGACCTACCAAGCAAAAGGAAAGCAAAAAAAAAACAAAAACAAAAACAAAAAACAGAAAACAAAGCAGGGGTTGCAATCCTAGTCTCTGATACAATAGACTTTAAACCAACAAAGATCAAAAGAGACAAAGAAGGCCATTACGTAATGGTAAAGGGATCAATTCCACAAGAAGACTAACCATCCCAAATATATTTGCACCCAATACAGGAGCACCCAGATTCATAAAGCAAGTCCTGAGAGACTTAAAAAGAGACTTAGACTCCTACACAATAATAATGGGAGACTTTAACATGCCACTCTCAATATTAGACAGATCAAGGAGACAGAATTTTAACAAGGATATCCAGGACTTGAACTCAACTCTTCACCAAGCAGACTTAATAGACATCTACAGAACTCTCCACCTCAAATCAACAGAATATGCATTCTTCTCAGCACCACATTGCACTTATTCCAAAATTGACCACATAGTTGGAAGTAAAGCACTCCTCAGCAAATGTACAAGAACAGAAATCACAACAAACTATGTCTTAGACCACAGTGCAATCAAACTAGAACTCAGGATTAAGAAACTCACTCAAAATTGCACAACTATATGGAAACTGAACAACCTGCTCCTGAATGACTACTGAGTAAATAACGAAATGAAGGCAGAAATAAAGATGTTCTTTAAACCAATGAGAAAAAAGACACAATGTACCAGAATCTCTGGGACACATTTAAAGCAGTGTGTAGAGGGAAATTTATGGCACTAAATGCCCACAAGAGAAGGCAGGAAATATCTAAAATTTACACCCTAACATCACAATTAAAAGAACTAGGGAAGCAGGAGCAAACATATTCAAAAGCTAGCAGAAGTCAAGAAATAACTAAGATTAGAGCAGAACTGAAGGAGATAGAGACACACACACAAAAAAAACCTTCAAAACATCAATGAATCCAGGAGCTGGTTTTTTGAAAATATCAACAAAATAGATAGACTGCTAGCAAGACAAATAAAGAAGGAAAGAGAGAAGAATGAAATAGACGCAATGAAAAATGATAAAGGGGATATCACGACCAATCCCACAGAAATACAAACTACCATCAGAGAATACTACAAACACCTCTACATAAATAAACTAGAAAATCTAGAAGAAATGGATAAATTCCTGGACACATACACCCTCCCAAGACTAAACCAGGAAGATGTTGAATTCCTGAATAGACCAATAACAGGCTCTGAAATTGAGGAAATAATTAATAGCCTACAAACCAAAAAAAGTACAGGACCAGACAGACTCACAGCTGAATTCTACCAGAGGTACAAAGAGGAGATGGTACCATTCCTTCTGAAACTATTCCAATCAAAAGAAAAAGAGGGAATCCTCCCCAACTCATTTTACGAGGCCAGCATCGTCCTGATACAAAAACCTGGCAGAGACACAACAAAAAAAGAGAATTTTAGATGAATATCCCTGATGAACATTGATGTAAAAATCCTGAATAAAATACTGGCAAACCAAATTCAGCAGCACATCAAAAAGCTTATCCACCTGATCAAGTGGGCTTCATCCCTGGGATGCAAGGCCTGTTTAACATACGCAAATCAATAAATATAATCCATCACATAAACAGAACCAAAGACAAAAACCACATGATTATCTCAATAGATGCAGAAAAGGCCTTTGACAAAATTCAACAGTCTTCATGCTAAAAACTTTCCATAAACCAGGTATTGATGCAACGTACCTCAAAATAATAAGAGCTATTTATGACAAACCCACAGCCAATATCATACTGAATGGGCAAAAACTGGAAGCATTCCCTTTGAAAACTGGCACAAGACAGGGATGCCCTCTCTCACCACTCCTATTCAACATAATGTTGGAAGTTCTGGCCAGGGCAATCAGGCAAGAGAAAGAAATAAAGAGTATTCAATTAGGAAAAGAGGAAGTCAAATTGTCCCTGTTTGCAGATGACATGATTGTATATTTAGAAAACCCCATCATCTCAACCTAAAATCTCCTTAAGCTGATAAGCAACTTCAGCAAAATCTCAGGATACAAAATCAATGTGCGAAAATCACAAGCATTCCTATACACCAAGAACAGACAAACAGAGAGCCAAATAATGAGTGAGCTCCCATTCACAATTGCTACAAAGTGAATAAAATACCTAGGATTCCAACTTACAAGGAATGTGAAGGACCTCTTCAAGGAGAACTACAAACCACTGCTCAATGAAATAAAACAGGACACAAACAAATGGAAGAACATTCCATGCTCATAGATAGGAAGAATCAATATCATGAAAATGACCATACTGCCCAAGGCAATTTATAGATTCAATGCCATACCCATCAAACTACCAATGACTTTCTTCACAGAATTGGAAAAATCTACTTTAAATTTCATATGGAAACAAAAAAGAGCCTGCATTGCCAAGACAATCCTAAGCTGAAAGAACAAAGCTGAAGGCATCATGCTACCTGACTCCAAACTATACTACAAGGCTACAGTAACCAAAACAATGTGGTAGTGGTACCAAACCAGAGATCTAGACCAAAGGAACAGAACAGAGGCCTCAGAAATAATGCCACACATATACAACCATCTGATCTTTGACAAACCTGACAAAAATAAGAAATGGGGAAAAGATTGCCTATTTAATATATGGTGCTGGGAAAACTGGCTAGCCATATATAGAAAGCTGAAACTGGATCCCTTCCTTACACTGTATACAAAAATTAATTCAAGATGGATTAAAGACATAAATGTTAGACCTAAAACCATAAAAACCCTAGAAGAAAACCTAGGCAATACCATTCAGACCATGGGCATGGGCAAGGACTTCATGACTTAAACACCAAAAACAATGGCAACAAACGCCAAAATTGACAAATGGGATCTAATTAAACTAAAGAGCTTCTGCACAGCAAAATAAACTGCCATCAGAGTGAACAAGCAAGCTACAGAATGGGAGAAAATTTTTGCAATCTACCCATCTGACAAAGGGCTAATATCCAGAATCTACAAAGAACTTAAACAAATTTACAAGAAAAAAATCAACCCCACCAAAAAGTGGGCAAAGGATATGAACAGACACTTTTCAAAAGAAGACATTTATGCAGCCAACAGACACATGAGAAAACGCTCATCATCACTGGATGATGCAAATCAAAACCACAATGAGATACCATCTCATACCAGTTAGAATGGCAATCATTAAAAAGTCAGGAAACAACAGGTGCTGGAGATGGTGTGGAGAAATAGGAACGCTTTCACACTGTTGGTAGGAGTGTAAACTAGTTCAACCATTGTGGAAGACAGTATGACAATTCCTCAACGATCTAGCACTAGAAATACCATTTGACCCAGTGATCCCGTTACTGGGTATGTACCCAAAGGATTATAAATCATGCTACTATAAAGACACATGCACATATATGTTTATTGTGGCACTATTCACAATAGCAAAGACTTAGAACCAACCAAAATGTCTATAAATGATAGACTGGATTAAGAAAATGTGGCACATATGCACCATGGAATACTATGTAGCCATAAAAAAGGATGAGTTCATGTCCTTTGTAGGGACACGGATGAAGCTGGAAACCATCATTCTGAGCAAACTATCACAAGGACAGAAAACCAAACAGCACATGTTCTCACTCACAGGTGGGAATTGAACAGTGAGAACACTTGGACACAGGGCAGGGAACATCACACACTGGGGCCTGTCGTGGGGTTGGGGGATGGGGGAGGGAATGGCATGAAGAGAAATACCTAATGTAAATGACGAATTAATGGGTGCAGCAAACCAACATGACACATGCATACATATGTAACAAAACCTGCATGTTGTGCACATGTACCCTAGAACTTATATTTAAAAAAAGATTAAGAAAAAAACTTACTATAAAACTACAGTGATCAAGATAGTGTGGTATTGGCAGAACCATAGACAATATATCAATGAAACAGAACAGTAACCCAGAAATGAACTCACACAAAGTCAAGTGATCCTTGAAAAAGAGCAAAGGCAATTCAAGGGCTAAATAATACAAAACAACAACTGGACATCCACATAAAAAATTAATCTAGACAGAAAACTTACATATTTCACGAATATTAACTCAAAAGGGATTATAGGCCTAACTGTAACAAGCAAAACTATAAAACTCTTGGAAATAACTGTAGAAAACCCAGGTTCGCTGGGTTTGATGATGGCTTTTAAGTAACAAGACCAAAAGCACAATCCAGAAAAAAAAAAATTTGATAAGTTGGACTTCATCAAAATTCATACCTTCTGCTCTGTGAAAAAACAGAGAAACTGCAAAAGACAGTGTTGATGAAACTGCACTGCGAAAGACAGTGTTGATGAAATAATGAAAAGTCAAGTTACAAAATGGGAGAAAACCTTTGCAAAATACAGATCTGATAAAAGGCTTGTTTTCAAATTATACAAAGTCTTGAACTCAATAATAAGAAAACAACCTGACTAAAAAATGGACCAAAGACTTAACAGACACCAAAGAAGATAAAAAGATGTCAAATAAGTATATGAAAAAATACTCAGCATCATATATCATTAGAGACTTGGGAATTAAAACAATGAGAAACCACCGCGAACCTATTAGTGTTGTTAAATCTAAAACATTGACAACAACCATGGCTGGCGAGGGTGTAGAGCAACAGAAACTGTCATTCATTGCTGATGGTAGTGCATAATGGGATAGCCATTTTGGAAGACATTTTGGCATTTTCTCACAAAACTAATGTGCTCTTACCTTATGATCCAGTATTTATGCTCCCTGTTATTTACTCAAATGAATTGAGGAATCACATATCCACAAAACCCACACAGAAATGTTTAAAACAGCTTTATTCATGATTGATAAAACTTAGAAGCAACCAAGAAGTCCTTTAATAGATGAATGAATAAACAAACTGTGGTTCATCTATGCAATGAAATACTACTCAGCAATATGGAAAAAAATAATGAGCTATCAAGCTGTGAAAACACATGGAGGAACCTAAAAGGTGCATTGCTAAGTGAAAGAAGCCAATATGTAAAGGCTACAAACTGTATAATTCCAACTATTTGGCATTTTGGATAAAGCAAAACTATGGAGACAGTGAAAAAAAGAAATCTGTGATTGCCGGGTGTTCAAAAGGAAGAAGGGATGATCGATGGAGCATAGAGGATTTTTAGGATAGGAAAACTGTTCTGTATAATACTTTAATGTTGTATATATCATTATACATGTATAAATGCCTATAGAATGTACAACACAAAGAGTGAACCCTAAAGTACACTATGGACTACAGTTAATAATATGTATCAATATTAGTTCATCAGTCATAACAAATATAGCACACTAATGCAAGATGTTCATAAAGAGGAAACTGGGATGGTGCCGGTGGTAAGGGGGGATATAGAAAATCACTTTATACTCAGTTTTTCTATAAACATAAAAGGTTCTTTAAAAAAGCCTTTTAATTTAAAAAGACAAAATCTTCCCCGATAAAAAAGAAATGTAAATAGAAAGATTAATATCACTATACATTAGTGATATGCAAATTAAAACCATAATGAAATATCACTATCTATTTAACAACAGAATGGCTAAAATTTAAAAGACTAAAAATACTGAGTGCTGGCAAGAAGCTTTAGAAATATCTCATACATTCATAAATTATTGGTGGGAATGCAAAATGATACAGCTAGTTTAAAAATCAGTTTGTTTCTTGTAAAGATCATCATGTACTTACCATATGATGCAATATTTTACTCCTAGGTGTTTACCTAAAAGAAATTAAAACATGTATACAAATAAAAGATTGTACAAGAATATTTATAGTACCTGTATTCATAATTGCCCCAAACAGGAAGCAACCCAAATGCCCATCAAGTGGTAAGTGGATAGAAAGAATTATGGTATATTCATACAATGGAATATTACTCAATAACAAACAGGAACACAACAACATGAAGGAATTTTAAAAGCATTATACTCACATATATGAAAGAAGTCAGACAAAAGGCTATGAAGAAAAACCCATTGTAAAAATGAACAAAATATCTGAATGGATATCCAAAGGACGTTTTAAATGGCTAATAAGGACATAAAAAGATGCTCAACATCATTCATCATTAGAAAAATGCAAATAAAATCCACAAAATCTTTTTATACTTATTAGGATGACTATAATAAAAAAGATGAGCAGCAACAACTGTTGGAGAGGATATGGAGAAATCAGAACTCTCATGAATTCCTGGTAGAAATGTAAAATGGTAAAGCACTTTGATAAGTTTGACGGTTACTCGAGAAGTTAAACATAGAGTTAGCATATGAACCAGCAATTCCACTTCCAGGTGTATACTCAAAAAAGAATTTTTTTAACTTTTATTTTAGGTTCAGAGGTATATGTGCTGGTTTGTTATATGGGCAAATTTCATGTTATGGGGCTTTGGTGTACAGATTATTTTTTCACCCAGGCAATAAGCATAGTGGGAAGGAAAGGATCAAAAGAATGTAAAATGTATGCCTACCCAAATACTTGTACAAGAGAGTTCATAGAGGCATTATTTAAGCCAAAAAGTAGAAACAAGCTAAATGTTCATCAACTGATGAATAGGTAAACAAACTATGGCGTAGCCATATGATGGAATATTATATAGCCATAAAAAGGAATGAAGTACTGATACATGCTACAACATGGATGAAACTTGATAACATTATGCTAAGTGAAAAAAGCAAGACACAGAAGGCCACATATTGTGTGATTCCACTTATATGAAACATCTAGAATAATAGGCAAATCCATAATGATAGATAGAATGATAGTGTTTTCTAGGGGATGGGGTAGAAGAGAGTGGAGAATGACTGTTAATGGGCATGGGTCTTCTTTTGGGATTGAAAATATTCTGGAATTAGCTAGTTGTGATGGTTGCAAAACCTTGGGAATGGGCTAAACACCACTGAACTGTATACTTTAAAAGGGTGAGTTTAATGGTATGTGAGTAATATCTCAATTTTTAAAGGCTGTGTATAGTATGATAACATTTATATGACATTATGGAAAAGGCAATCATAAGAACAGAAATCAAATTGCATAGGCTGAGGGTTGGGGAAGGGGATCCACAGAAAAGGGGAAGGCAGAGGCTCTGGGATGATGACAAGTTTTATATTTTGATTAAGATTGTACCTATACAAATGTATGGATTTGAAAAACTCACATACATAACAGGACTCAATTTTACTGTATGTAAATTATAATTCAACAACCCTATCTAAAACAAAGAGGAAGATAAAGATACTATGAGAGAGAATGAGAATGATGGAGAGACTATATGAATCATATATCCATGCATGAGAGGGAAACTAAATTTTTGGTTACATTTTTGTGTCCCATAAAAAGAGTAGGAGCTTAGGCTTCTCACAGTCCCAGGTTCATCTCTTAGAGCCAGCAGTTTTTGACTGTGACTTTGGCAAGATTTTTAATCTTTATGAGCTTCAGTTTCTTCATCTGTAAATTGCAGGAGGGAAAAAAAAGGAGAAAAGTGATTAATAGTGATTGGGCACCTGCTACATACCAGAGACTATGCTGAACATTAAATGATATTGTAATTCTAACAGTATACATATTTAGGGCAAAAAAAGCAAAGGTCTCATACAATTTTAAATTTGGAATATGCTATAAGAGTTAATAAATATGCTCTCCCCAAGTGTTTGAAAGTATTATACAAAAGCAGCTGTCTCAAAGGAATGTGGTTGGTGGTGAGAAATGTGTGGTTTCCAGGAAAACATTTTTCTGAATGTAAAGATGATCAGTCCTGGGTTGTACAGGGTGGGCAATAGTTAAATAGCCTGATACCTGCTTGTTTTGTTATGACTATAAATGGCAAACAAAACTCATCCCAGGTAGAACTGATAGCACCATAACACCAAATGTCTAGTCAATTAATGAGAGCTGAGCTTGAATTAGCAGCAGACAAGGGAGGCCACCATCCCAGCTGACCACTGGACTTGGAGGAGCTTCAGAGAGCAGCCTGGGTTAGCTCCTTAAGCTTACACTGTATAAGTGAGGGCAAGTCAAGGGATGCTCTTTGGAACCCTACTGCCATTGGGCAGAAATACAGAAGGCTAGGATTCAATTAAGCAGCAACTGGTTGTAATTTGATCTGAAAAGCCTTTTACTGCCTTCTCCATGGAAATCACAGTGAATTTTACGGCCCACCTCATTTCCTCTTCCCGAAATTGCAATCATTTCTATGGCTTTCTTTAACACTTTTTGTCTACCATAGAGTTTTGCACTTTATAAGTAGTCTTCATCTGTCATATCTGACTCTCTTTATCCCAGGATAATCTTGCCTGGCAAGATTATCTTGGGGGCAAGAGAATGTCATTATCTATTTGTCCTTTGTTCCTCTCAGCACCTGAGACATCAGGATTTAAACTAACTCTGCTATGATGGATTGCCCAGATTTACTTGAACTCTTGAAATGAATAATCGAGTCTCTCTCCCCAGGTATTTATGTTCCTAGAACTCTTGGCAGGTCCCAGGTTCTGACCTTCTTACCATTTTTGTTGAGATAAAAGTTCTCAGGAAAATAAATAGTTGGTCTTTGGGCAATCACGATTTCTCTGAGCCTCAGTTCCCCACCATAAGATAGGCCGGAAATAGACTTTTTCTCAGGTTGTTGTAAAAAAAATGTAGATAACGTAGCATAGCACCTCATGGTACATGCTCAGTAAGTGGTAGCAATTATTATCATTACCTTTTTAGCAATTCTCATTCATAAATGGCTCTAATAAGTTCACAGGAGAAGTAAATAGAAGCAGCGAGATTCCTCTTCTGTGAAGATGCTGCTATGAAGACCTCACAGGATGGCTATGTGGCACAAACCAGATGAAGCATATCGCTGAAGCACTATCCAATATTTCCAAGCAAGCAGAGCCACTGAATCAGGGATGGTGTCAATACATGCAATATTTGAGGAACACCCTTAGAGCGAGATGCGGAAAAGGGAAAGATTAACCTAAGCCTCTCAATTTGTATTTGGCATTTCTATGTAAGGAAATGAAGTGTTTCTTCTAAATAAATTACAACACTGAAGGAGGTACTGATTGAAGATTTCTGCTGGTGAAGTTACTTTAAAAGTACAATCCAGTTTCAGAATTCTCTTTCCTTCACACATCACTTAATTTGCTAGTTTCGAGTTGGTATGGCCCCTTGAAGCAAAAACAGGTGCTTTTGAGAGTGGTGAGAATTCAGAATTAATGGCAGGCAGAGATGTATTCTATGTCTAAAAACAGGCTATGTATCTAAAACATTCTCTATGTCTGTGCTACTTAAGTGCTAGAATAATAAAACACAGGATGAAGCAGAACAATTGTGCGATTGTTTTTAACATCCTCAAAAAGGATTTCAGGGCACCATAAGCTGCTAATGAATTTCAGGAGGCAGGTGCAAGACCTGCAATTACTTTTCCATTTTCATCCCTTTTTATCATTTGAGAGCACTTACAGATTATTCACTGGTTTTCATGGTAGAGGCTTTTTGTGAGAAATATTCTATCAGAAAACAGCTATTAAACATTGTTCAAGATGTCTCTAATTAGGAGGAAAATAATAAAGACAATGAAAAATGACAGTTTCTCAAATTTGAAGAATATTAAGTGGTTCTCATTAAAAGTTTTAAATGGCTACTTTACTTGATTTTACTAATATGCTTGGTTACGAAAGCTTATAATTCAGGCTCTATTTAGTCTTTCTCCGAAGAAATCAAAAATATATCGCTTCCCCAAGCTCATTTCAGTGAGCTTTGCCTTTAGTTATCATTGGAATGCTCACATCTGCCCCCTCTTCTTTGCTCCTTCTACAGTCTTCCTGGATGCCAACTTCTTGGTATATTGAGTTCAGGCTTCTGTGGCCAACAGTAGAGTAGGTTTGGAGCACAAACCTGAGTTGAACTGGGACTTAAGAAACATAATCTTCTTATTTCATGTCATTGCAGTACAGCTTTTATACTCCAACCCTCAACCCTACCACTTTCCCCTCAACCATCAAGAAACCTTTTAGCTTTGCAGTATTATGAAGAAAGCAAAGGTATCATTGTTCAGATTATAATCAGCAGTGGAAAGGCATTTTCTTATGCTCTCAGGATTGTTGCTAAGGTCGAAGTGGAAACCAAAATCACCAAGAACTTAACTTTCAAAGTCCAGAGAGTTTCCAGCATTTAGAGCTATCTCCCCACCCTAAAAAGCTAATCAAGAATACCCCAGAATCTGTTCCATGAATCCAGTTACCTTTCCTGTTCCCAGCCCAGTCATATGGCAAGAGGACTGGGTGGAGAGAAGATGGCCAGTTTTGGGAAGCATAGTCCTCTTGGAGAGAAGCTCTATTCTGTCTTCACATGGTGGCAGTAAGGTGGGGGCTGTGGCTTCCCTGAAGCCAATGCAGGAAGGTCTCAAGAGAATCACCAGTCACATAGATGTGTTTGCCACTTCATTACCCTGTTAGGCAACTGCATAGCTAGTAGAACTGCTTATCCATCCCTAGGTCACTGAATGTGGAGAAAGAGAACTGGAGAGTGACTGGGAGACTAGGGAAGAGGTAAAGACCAAGAGGCTTGTGCTCCTACCACTTAGCATGGAAATAACATGTGGATGTTTTTCAGATTGAATGGACCCAACCTAAGATAGCTGGGTTTACTGGTGTCCCCCCAAAGAGAGCAGCCCAAGTGGCAGGAATGGATCTTTGATGGGTGGAGAACTGCCAAGGTGGGAGCTGAAGGGGCGGGGGTCAGCAAGAAATGTTAAGTCACAGCTGAATTTTCTCATCAGAAACCACGCATTGAGGAGACCCCAGCTGTTTCCTCCAAGACAGACATGTGTTTGGCGTGGGAGACAGGCAGCACTTGGATGTCTGCCACACAAAGGCATTGTTGAACAGTTAGTGCTGGCAGGAGAGGCAGCAGCAGCAACCCAGGAGATGCCTGCAGCTTTACCATAGCACTTCCTTCAGGAAAATTGCCTCTCCCACATCTTCTCCTAAATCCTACACCGAAGGGAAAGGTTTGGGAAGAACATACTTTGTTCGTCTTCCCCAGACAGGCCTAGTCAGTGCTAGAGACAGAGAATGGGTCTACATTTAGTGTGATGCTTTTACTTTAGAATGAAGATGACTGAATATTAAATATGAAAGCCAGTCATTCTTTTTCTTTTTTTTCTTTCTTTTTTTTTTTTTTTTGAGATGGAGTTTCGCTCTTGTTGCCCAGGCTGGAGTGCAATGGTGTGATCTTGGCTCACTGCAACCTCTGCCTCCCAGGTTCAAGCGATTCTCCTGCCTCAGCCTCTCGAGTAGCTGGAATTACAGGTGCCCACCACAACGCCCAGCTAATTTTTGTATTTTTAGTAGAGACAGGGTTTCACCATGTTGCCCAGGCTGATCTTGAACTCCTGACCTCAGGTAATCCACCCACCTGGGCCTCCCAAAGTGTTAATATTACAGGCATGAGCCACCATGCCTTGCCCAGTTATTCATTCTTTTCACACATATTTATTTATTTTCTTTCACTCCTCTAGCTAGTTAAATCACCAAACTCTGCAGCTTCTACTGACTATCTCCCTTCAAACCACCTACCATTCCTTTTCTTACTGTCATCACCTCAGCTCATGCACCATCATCTGATGTCCCATAGGGATCTGCTGTGTGGGATCCTGCATGGGTACTTGCCCTTCCCAAACATTCTCCACCCTGAGTGCAAGGTGATGTTATGAAACATACTCTCTAGTTTAAAGTATTTGTTTTCACTTGCCCTTGGGATAAAGCCCAAAATCTATAGCACGGTGTATAAGACTCTGGCTGACAAGGACTTTGCCTATGTCTCCACATTTGCTTCAGAGCCCACCTTCCCTGCCTACACTCCCTTCACACTGATTCCTTTCAGCTTTTTGAAAGACTGTCATTCTTATTCTGGAAGCTAGGCCTTTGGCATACAGCTGAGAACATTCTTTTTCTTCACTCTTTGCTCATATAACCTTTGCCAATCTTTCAAGTCTTAGCTCAGAAGTCCTTCCTCAAGAAAATTTTCACTGACCCTGGATTAGGTTAAATGAGCTTGCTATATAGGACATGGCACCTATGCTCCTCCTATTAATGTCCTAGTCAATATGAAATTACTGTTTATGTGTGTGGACTTCCAACTAGAGTTTACGGTCTCTGAAGAGAGAGAGACTGTTTGTCTAGTACACCACCATATCCCCAGTACTTAGCACTGGGCTCATTGCATGATAGGACCTCAATATTTGTTGAGTTGTAGACCTTCTGTATTGCTTTCTCCCTGTATCTTCTTTCCTTCTTTTGAAAACTGTAGAACATATTAGTAGTTTCTTACTCAACATCTATTTTCCAGCTTTCTTCTATGCTAAGAGGGTCCTGATTTTGTTCAAGTTTCTGCCTACAATATGGCCAGAGATGGTGAAACCCTTTTGAAGACATTCAATGAGGACAATGTTATTTTGTTTCAAGTACTGACACAAAATAGTACTTTTGAAAAGCAGAAAGGAAAACAAAAAACCTAAAAGCAACAAACCTATTAACTGTCTGGTATGAAAGAAACTCATCCATTCATCCATCCACTCACACAAAAAATACTACTATATGGGAAACATTGTACTATACATTGAATACCAATGGTGAGTAAAACAGAATGATCCCTTCCCTTATGGAACAAGTAAGAGTTGCCCAGATGTATGTTGTGTTGTGTGTGTGTATGTTATGTATGTTGTATATGTGTTGTATGTATTGTGTGTGTGTTCACGGTGGGCAGTGGTGGTCCAGAGGGAGCATCATGTGTAAAAACCCAGATTTGAGAATCTGTGTGACATTTGGGGGAAACTGAAAACAGTTCAGTTTGGTCAGAGTAGAGAATGAGGCGGGAAATGGTAGAGATATGCAGCCCAAAATGTACATGGGGCAAGTGATGAAGGACATTGTTAGCCATGTTAAAGAATTTGTGCTGCCAGGTACAGTGGCTCACGCCTGTAATCCCAGCACTTTGGGAGGCCAAGGAGGGAGCATCACTTGAGGTCAGGAGTTCAAGACCAGCCTGGCCAACATGGTGAAACCCTGTCTCTACTAACAATACAAAAATTAGCCAAGTGTGGTGGCGCATGCCTGTAGACCCAGCTACTCAGGAGGCTGAGGCAGGAGAATCGCTTGAACCCAGGAGGCAGAGGTTGCAGTGAACTGAGATCCTGCCACTGCACTCCAGTCTGGGCAACAGAGTGAGACTCATTTCAAAAAAAAAAAAAAAAAAAAGAAAGGAATTTATGCTAAGAACAATGGGCAATTTTGGAAGGAACTGAACCAAGGCAGGGAGTTTAGCAGGATCAACCTGGATGTTGTGCAGAGATTAATCTGCAGGGATAACAGGGGAAGCAATAAAAATAAAAGAAGCCATGGAAGGTCATTTAATACAGTTCCTAAATTTTTTTCCATCATGGAATTGAAATGATGATTTTTTTTTTTTTAACGTATCCCTTAAACTAGAGGGAATCTGAACTCCCTGAAAAGTCTCCCACCTACTGGAGGGGATGGTCCTGGGAACCAGATCCCTGGGGCCAGTAGGCATCCCCAAGGGCTGAAGGGAATTAATATTTCGGCTTTTCACCACACTTGTAAGTCATTTTCTGCACACCTGTTGGAAAGCTGATTTAATCTCATCTCTGGTGCTCACATTCCTTCTTTTAGGACATCAAAGTGAACACAAATAACATCAAAGATAAGGAGGGTGCTTGAATAAATTGCCAGTAAGCCTCACCCTTCCGACTTCCTACTACCTCTCTCTCTCTCTGCCTGGCCTTTTCATGGTTTCTAGGTAATGCAAGTCTTCTTGATAGTTATGACTTCCGGATAACTTTCTCCACTTCCTGTCAACTGTGCCAGTCAACTTCCTTATACATTCCTTCAGGGCTCTACTCCAAGAAGATAACAGTAGTCAAAACAATAATAAAGCCAATTAGTTCACTAATGTTTAAGTCAACAAAGTATTATTCCATCAGAATAATAACACACAAGTGTCAAGGATGTCATTAATGTGAAATTATGCTAGTCAGATTTTCTGACAAGAATGTACAGAAACAATTGAGGTGAAGACAGAAGAGAGGAATTAGAAGGAAGAAGAAAGATGCCCACGGAGTCCTTAACTATAGCCTATTGCCCTTTTAGTAATTCCCCAAGTTGATGAAGGTGGGCTTAAATTGCATAAAAAGGGAGCTAGGCCTCATTGGAGCCTGTAGGGCCTCCAGACTAGACTATACTTCCATATTAAACAAGGCTTTGTGGGCAGAGAATTTGCTTCTTCAAAAAACTTTATGGGAAGCTTCAGCAAGTATCTAGTAACTAAATTTCAAAACATTCCCATAGAGCAAGCAGTGCACTATTTTTCTGCCTTGTTCAGGAGACAGGGAGAGGTATGAGGAGGTCAAATGATTTGTGACAGGGACTGCCTCAGGAAAGGCTGCCTCTTCAGCTCTGTGTTTTACTCAGCACATGACATGATGTGAAGGATCAGCAAATGTCTCCATGAAAGGAAATAATGCATCCGAAAAGACGAAGGGACAGCAACAGGCCCGATTTTCACCAAATGCACCAAATTAGTGGACTTCTGGCTTTGGTACCATCAGATGAAACACTAACCTGCTTTAAAATTTTTCATTTGGCCTGTGCCCTAATGCCAGGAGATTTTCATTCACTTTGGGACAGTAGGACTAGGCCTGGGTATCGTTTGAAAAGTGCTTTTAAGTGAGTTGATATGCACTGTATTAGTTTGCTAGGGCTGCCATGAAAAAGTACCACAGACTTATTTGTTATATGACAATAAAACTAATACCACTGGTGTCCTCTTAGAGTGAGGGGAATGGTGTGGGTGGTGGAACATGAGAGAACATAGCAGGATGATGTGGTTGGTGGATTAAGTGAGGGAATGGGAAGAAAAAAGGAAGGAGGTTCTCAGGCCCAATTCCCAGAGTTTCCCTGGAGGCCAACTACCTGCCTTCAGTCATAGTTAGATTCCCTCCACGTTATTCCCTTGATTGTTTTTCAGGAAAACAAACAAACAAACAAACAAAAAACCTATGTGAAAATAACCATTTCTTAGTTTAAATACTTTAACAAGGGCCTTTGACTCCAATTATTCTACCTGTGGTATTGGACTCTGGCTCTCACTCAGGGAGGGAGCCTCTGAGGGCTTTGCTCTTATATAAAATGTATCACTATTATGTGATTCAAACAAACAAACAAACAAACAAAACCCAGAAAAACCAAGTACCACAGACTA
Source organism: Theropithecus gelada (assembly GCF_003255815.1). NCBI lineage: Eukaryota > Metazoa > Chordata > Mammalia > Primates > Cercopithecidae > Theropithecus > Theropithecus gelada. The sequence goes on from NC_037673.1 coordinate 64,847,348, forward strand.
TGTGGCTTGAACACCAGAAACTTATGTTCTCAAAGGCTCAAAGTTCAAGATCAAGGTGTTGGCAGGGTTAGTTCCCTCTGAAAACTGACCTTGACTTGCAGACGATGATCTTTTTTCTGTCTTCACATCATCTGTCTTCTGTACTTGTCTGTGTCCAAATTTCCTCTTATTCTAAGGACACCTGTCATAACGCATTAGGGCCCAGACTAATGACCTTATTTTTATGTAACCAGTCCTTAAAGACCCTATGTCCCAATACTATCACATTCTCAGATATTAGGGAGTTAGGACTTGAATATATAATTGGGGCAAAAATAATTACAGTTTTGCCATTGAAAGTAATGGCAAAAATCGAGTAGCCAGGCGTGGTGGTTCATGCCTGTAATCCCAGCACTTTGGGAGGCTGAGGCAGGAGAATGGCATGAACCTGGAAGGCGGAGCTTGCAGTGAGCCGAGATTGCACCACTGCACTCCAGCCTGGGCATCAGAGTGAGACTCCATCTCAAAAAAAAAAAAAAAAAGAAAAGAAAGAAAGAAAGTAATGGCAAAAACCACAATTACTTTTGCACCAACCTAAAATATTTTCAGGGGAAGGGACACAATTCAATCCCTAGAATAAACCCAATGTTTTGTCCCACTGCTGTAGCAACATGGATGTAGCTGGAAACCATTATCCTAAGCAAACTAAGGAAGATACAGAAAAACAAATAGCACACGTTCTCACTTATCAGTGGGAGCTAAACATTGGGTACACATAGACATAAAGACAGACATAAAGATAGGAACAACAGACACTGAGGAATATAAGAGCAGGAAGGGAGAGAAGGGGGTAAGAGCTGAAAAACCATCTATTGGGTACTGTGCTCACTGCCTGGGTGGGTGACAAGATCATTTATACCTCAACCCTCAGTGACACATAATTTACCCATGCAACAAACATGCACTTGTACCCCCTGAAACTAAAATAAAAGTTGGAAAAAATAAAATTATAAATATGAAAATGTAGACCGACTCACCAAATGGTGAATGTTAAAGATAGAATAGGCCTTAAGATTAGAAGCTCTTGCTTTTCATTTTATGGATTACAAAAAGGCCTAAAGGCTAACAGCTTTTCACAGCAGAAAGATGATTAGCACCACACTCTCCTGTCACAATCTGGGAGGGCAGGACATCCCAGGTCTTCTTCATTGTTCATCCTGAGAGCTGAAAACAGTGATGGATGCTCCATCAGTATAGGTCATCAAATGAATGAATGAATGAATCCAGTGATATTTTCCCTATATCACCCTTCCTCATGTCATCAGAAGAGATTATTTTCAAGTTGTGAGAGTGATGATGCAATGAGGATTCTGAAAAAATAAATTCTTCTCATGAGTGGCAGGATGGGCTTAGTGGAAGGTGAGAGGTATTTCTTCTTAGGAACTCTATTTCATTTTCTTAGAGGTATTTTCCTCTGTAAAGGTAGACAAGAAAATTTCCCTTGATCAGAATCACCAGGACAGGGGAATTTTTGCGCTTCTTCCCACTTTCTCAGTTGGTATCTGCCATCTTGTGCCTCTGGCTTGATAAACAATGTGTAACCATGTATCTAACTAAACAATAACATAATGTGCAAGGCTTTGTCCAGGGCCTGGGGAAGGCTCCTAATCCTATCTTATGTATTACTGAGGTGGGGGAACAATCTGTAGCTTAGCTACTGGACATGCCTAATAGGTAAAGAAATGAATTTCCAATAGTCCCTGCCACTAACCATTTTGAGGCAGCTGAGGATGGAGATTAGGAGTGATTGGGGAAGAGGATATAGAATAGAGCTCCTTGCCACATAGTGACTTGTATCACTACACTTACACCTGAAAATGGTAAACTTATTATTCTCATCAGTTTGATTCAGAAGGGAAGTGTTCTCCAATCTCGCAATTCAGGTCTTCCCATCTCTCTCCCACTGAATTTCCCCCAAGAACATGGAGACTAACCATACTCACCCAGAGAAATCTGCCTTGACCTGGTGGCCACAGTTACCATCCAGGGCATGTAACAGGCAGGTGGCCTTGGGGCTCTGAGGAGGTTGTAAGGACCCACTTTGTGGCAGTATGTGCCTTCCTTTTGCTCCTTCATGTGCACTTTTAAATGTCAGCAGCTGGCCGGGCGCGGTGGCTCACGCCTGTAATCCCAGCACTTTGGGAGGCTGAGGCGGGCGGATCACAAGGTCAGGAGATCGAGACCACAGTGAAACCCCGTCTCTACTAAAAATACAAAAAATTAGCCGGGCGCGGTGGTGGGCGCCTGTAGTCCCAGCTACTCAGGAGGCTGAGGCAGGAGAATGGCGTGAACCCGGGAGGCGGAGCTTGCAGTGAGCCGAGATCGCCCCACTGCACTCCAGCCTGGGCGACAGCGCCAGACTCCGTCTCAAAAAAAAAAAAAAAAAAAAAAAAAAAAAAAATGTCAGCAGCTGCAATAATTTGCTGTCAATAAACATCCCACACAGCTTTTGAACATAAGAAATAGATTACATCATTTTACAAAAGCAGAGATGTGTCAACTGTAAATCTCAGCTACCACAGCGTATGTACCAGAGTCAAGGCTTTTGCAAGACACATGGCTACCTTTCTGAGAAGGTGGTGAATGGCTCTAACCAGGCACCGTGACCTTGTTGCATCAAGACCACAGCAGAGCAGGGGAGTTTTTCCTAGAGAGTTTAAAGCCCTTTTCCATTTTTAATAAACCACACCTCAGTTTTCATCCCAGTGTCCTGCACACACGCATTTTCCTTTGCCCTGTATGAACTTACCCCTTGGAGGCTCGAGGCCCTCTGGGATATGGGAGCAGCTTCCTCACTCGGGTGCCTCCCATCCATCTCTCTAACTTAGTGGTTCCCAGCCAAGGGTAATTTTGCATCTGCCTTCCCTAAAAGATACTTGGTAATGTCTGGAGACTTTTTGGTGGTCACAACTGGAGGCTTGCTATTGGCATTAAGAGGGGAGAGATCAAGGATGCTACTAAACACCTTGCACAGAATAGCCCCACAATGAACTGTCTAGCCCACTGCATTAATAGTGCCAAGCTTATGGAACTGTGCCATCAGCAAGGACAGCCTCTTGGTCCACAGTTCATGGTCTGTAATTCCATTCTGCTCTCCTCCACATCTGCTCTTTTGGAAGAGGAGTTCCCCTCCCTCACTATCCACCTTCTTGAACACCCACTTGCTGCCTCCAGAGCTTCGCTCCCTCCAACATTTCCCTTTCTCTTACATCCTTTATCATTCCTCCTCCAAGTCCTTGATTTCTCTTTGTACATACGAACCCGGTTTTCCTAACTTAGAAACCCACACAATTGATGTTAAGTGACTGGTGATTTTAAAAACCTTCTCTGAACCCTTTGAAATGCACCCTCTTTCTTTTCAACTGGAAAATTTCTCCAGTTAGTGAAAGTGTCTTTGTTCCCTCTGTCCCTCCCCTCCCACCCACCCGTTTTTTTGTGCTGCTGCTTCTCCCTCAATCTCTTAAGTGGCCTTAGCTTAGACTGTAGGCTTCTCAAGACATTTGGGATGGTTGACCACTTGCTCTTTCATAAAGCTCTCCCCTTCCTTGGCTGCTATGTGTGCATTCAATTACCCTAAAGCTGTTCTGCTGTCTCTTTTTAATAATCATTAACTGACAATACAATGATAACATTTAGAAGGTTTTTTTTTTTTTAACGAAGTTTTCTTGCCACATGGTGTTGATAACACAACTCCTAGCATCTGATGTGTGAATAGTGAATTGGCAATAGCTTTCGGGTATCACTAAAAATCTCTTTGAACATCTTTACAAATCACAAACTGCCATCCATCCTGCCTTTGGGTTTCAATTTCTACAACAAAACGCTGAGGTGAAAGTTGACTGTGGCAGCCTCTCTGTCTTTGACAGCTCCACTCCTTCTTCCCATGTGGTTGGCTCAGACTACACTGCCCTTGAGTTTTTGTTCACTAGCATAACTCCAATTTTTACTTTTATATTTTTGCTTAAACTGTATCTATAGACCCAGCCATGTCTTTTCTCTTAGGCTCATAGAGCACATCTATATTCTCCTCTGAACTTACCAGTTTTATAAAGAAGGGAGGGATTCTCCCTTCAAATTATCTCATGTGACTACACATTTGGTGTGACCTTTGGATTGTCACTGGCCTTTACAGCAGGGGTGACCAAAGCGGTCTGCCCATTTGATCGATTCCTGCTGAGGTATTACTGCCTGGCTTTATGGAGTGCTCGTCAATCCCTTCAGGTGCTTTTAATTTTCAAAGATCTTTGGAAGCATCTTCCGTTCCTTTCTGACCCTTTGCTATTTGACAGGTTCTCTCAGAGCGTCTGCATCACCTTGCAGACTCCGCAGACCACATCCTGGGCTCCTTTGCACCCCTTGCAAGGTGTGGTGGACTGAAATATTCTTGCACCGTCTTTCTTTCTGTTATCTTCTCCAGTGCTGTCACTGCTGCACTATGTTTGTGTTGGAGTTTGTGTGGACAGGCTGAGGTTTCTCTGGAGGGCCACAGGTTACTCTTCACTGGGACTAGAAAGGCAGTTCAGTGTCTTTCAATGTCACTCTTCTAATGTTTCTAAAGCTTCCTTTCTCTCTACCTCCCTGTTGTATCAAGTTTCTAGCACAGAATGGAGATGGGGAGGTTGAAATCTAGGCATCTTACTTCATTACTGATTTTACTCTTCCCCCCACCTCCCCACCTCCCACCCCATAACATCGCTCAGATTAGAAAAAGTGAGCTTCATGAGCTTCAGGGTTGTCTTCCTTTGGGTTTGTGCCTAACCTGGCATGGAGTAAGTGCAACAACTGTCACACACACCCTGAAGGTTGGGTTGATCCAGGCTATTGTAGCCCTTGATGATTGAATATTTTCTTTTATGAATGCCTATAACACTTTGGGTCCATAATACTCAAAGATAATGCATCATTATATTGTTAATTATATCATTATGTCCACAACCTTCCTCTAAAATTTGGTCACAAGAACTTCAAAGGCTGTAGCCTCTGTCTATGGTGTCATGGAAAGATATTTGGTATTTATCCTTAGTTTCTAGTATAGAGCTCCTAAAGTGCTTGGAATTTCCTGAGTGATGAGTGTGATAAGGGTGTCTTTTGTTCTAATGAAGTGACTCTTGATAGGCCCCTAGATAGTTTCAGGATGAAGACTGGTTGCCAGAAAGACCAAGACATGATTAGAGGTTTGGGACTTTCAGACTCACCTGCAATCTCCCAAAAGGTGAGAGGAGCTGGACACTGAGTTAATCACCCATAGCTAATGATTTAATTAATCATGCCTAGGTAATGAAGCCCCTATAAAAAGTCTTAAATGATGGGGGTTCAGGAGCTTCTAGGTTGGTGAACACATTGATGTGCTAGAGGGTTGCATACCCAGAAAGAGCATGGAATCTCCACTTACAGCTCCCCACCCCCATACCTTGTCCTTTGCATCTCCTCCACTTGGCTATTCCTCTATTATATCCTTTTTCTTAAACTGGTAGATGTAAATAAAGTATGTTCCTGAGTTCTGTGATCCTTTCTAGTAAATTATTGAACCTGAGAAGGGGGTCATGGAAACCCCTGATTTATAACTGGGTGGTTAGGGGTTCAGGAGACCTGGAACTTGCAGCTGGCATCTGAAATGGGGGAGGGCAGTCATGTGGGACTGAGCTGGTAACCTGTGGTGTCTGCACCAACTCTAGGTAGCTAGTGTCAGAATGGCATAGAATTGTTGAATACCCAGTCTGTGCCTGGAGAATCAGAGAACTGGTTCCTCTGAGGAAAAAAATAACCAAAATCAAAACCAAAGGATCTCTCTCATTTGGTATTAAGAGGGCAGGAGGGTTGTGAGTAAAAACAGCTCACTGTCATATAGGTTTTACATTCCAAGGCCTAGGAGTATACCATGACTTTCAGGAGTTTGAATAGACTCCCTGCTAGTGTGAGAGAACATGCTTTGAATCACTGAGGGCAAGTTAGGTGAAGACCATTGTAGTCATTTTGAGTTGAAACGGAAGAAAAGAATCAGAAACTACTGGTCAAATGTTCTTCCCACAAGGTGTCCTTTTATCTCCTGTTACTGAAGGCTCCTGCGTTTCGAGTCAACATGCCTACCTATCTCAATTCCTCAGTAAATGGAGACCATGGAGCCTCTGATCATGATAGTATTCCCAGGTTCATTTGACTTATACAGACCATAGATGAGAGACTGGACCTCGATTTTGGGGGTCTCTACATGTGACATAGAAGAGGGGAAAATGGGGAGGTAGTAGATGTCCTACTAAGGGTAAGTAATGATCCCAAACCGTGATTATGAGTAAAACTCTATCTGATCTTTTCAGCCGAAGCCACCATCTTCCAGTAATTTGCCAAAATGACGAATACAAAGGGAAAGAGGAAAGGCAAGCTGTATATGTGCTCTAGGCCTTTTAGAAAACATGGAGTTGCTCCTTTGGGCATGTATATGTGAATCTATGAGAAAGGTGATATTGCAGACATCAAGGGAATGGGTACTGTTTGAAAAGGAATGTCCCACGAGTGTTATTTCGGCAGAACTGGAAGGGTCAGTGTTGCCCAGCATGCTGTTGGCATCGTTGTAAACAAGTTAAGAACAAGATTATTGCCGAGAGAGTTAATGTGCACATTGAACACATGAAGCACTCTAAGAGCTGAGATAACTTCTTGAAATGTGTGAAGGAAAATGAGCAGAAACAGGAAGAAGTCAAAGAGAAAGGCACCTGGGTTCCACTGAAGGACCAGGCTGCTCCACCCAGAGAAGCACACTGTGTGAGAACCAATGGGAAGGAGCCTGAGCCACTGGAAACTCATCCCTGTGAATTCATGGCATAATTGGAGCTAAAAAAAAAAATAACTCTGGACTGTAAAAATGTTTCTCTTCATTGAGTAGAAGTGTGGTGTCCTCTCCCTCAAAGAAATATTTAAAGCAAATTTTAACTGTGTCCTAATTCATTATGTAATGTATTTACTATTCAAATATAACATATTTCTTGCTGAAAGATGTGAGGTGTTTTATTGTGCAACGAATTACCCAGCTGGTTAGAAAATGGCCAGATAGGCTGGGTGCGGTGGCTCACGCCTGTAATCCAGCACTTTGGGATGCTGAGGCAGGTGGATCACAAGGTCAGGAGTTGGAGACCAGCCTGACCAACATGGTGAAACCCTGTTTGTACTAAAAATACAAAAATTAGCCAGACATGGTGACGCATGCCTGTAATTCCACCTACTCAGGAGACTGGGGCAGGAGAATCGTTTGAACCCCGGAGGCAGAGGTTGCAGTGAGCCGAGATCATGCCACTGCACTCCAGCCTGGGACAGAGTGAGACTCTGTCTCAAAAAAAAAAAAAAAAGGAAAATGGCTGGATATTATTTACGAAATAGTTCTACTGGCTTGAAGATAGTCCCTCTAAATCATCATGGAAGAAATAAAATAATTTACAAAAAAAATCTGATACGATAATTTACAATGAAACATATCATTTGAAGATTATTATTGCTGTACACCTATTTTATATTTCTAGTTTATGATAAAACCCTTTTTAAAAGTTGTTGGCTAGTGAGGCATTCAGAAATCTACTCACTCCTTCCTCCCTAGGCTCTGAGTGCATTGCAGTGAAATCATAATACCCAACATCTGATGTGTGTCTAATGCATTAGCAGTGAGCTGGATGTCACTTGAAATCTCCTCCCATGGGAACCAAGTGAACCACAGATTATTTATCTCCACCATTCATTTATCATTCATATACTTTGCTTTCATTTTCCAAAGAGTAAAATGTGGAGATAAATAGTCCTATCTGTTTACTGGGACATGGAAGACAAATATTCCCTCTTTTTTTCTTCTTGCTTCTACCATACAGCTATATGTTTCCATGAGGTCTGTCTAGCTAACTCACCAGTAATTTCATGGATGAAAGGAAGATAGGTAGATAAAGGTAACTGGATTTAGAATAAGTAATTGCATTTCACTTACTCCTCAGAGTCCCCCTTTGTCTATTGGATCCAAATGGAATACACACTATGAATTCATTAGCAACTCCACATGGTGGCCACCTGTTGCAGATATAGCAATTGGCTCACTCAACTCCATTCCAACCCCCATGTTACAGGTTTTGCATCAAGTGGTGCTGTAGTTTCCAGAACAGCCTCTTCAGCATCATCTAAGCACTTGTTAGACACCTAAGCATTTGTTCAAATTCTTAGGCCCCACACCTACTGGATCAGAAATTCTAGGTGTGGGCCTTAGCAATCTGTGTTTTAGCAAACTCTCCAGTACACTACAGTTTGAGAACTGCTGTCCATCTTTGTAGCTCAAACTGTAATCTGCATCAGCATCACAATTGCCTGAGAGCTTCTTAAAAATGCGTAATCTTGGGTCCTAACTTGCACCAACTGAAAAATGCAGATTCCGCAATTTTACAAAATACCAGGGTCATTCATGAATACAATACATTTTGAGAAGCCATGCCTTGCATCTCTGGTTTAGCACTGGCTACACATGAGATTCACCTGCAGTGTCTTTTAAAAAGCAAATATACTGAATCCCCAGTGATTTTGATATGCTTGTGATGAGGTATAGCCTCAGTGTTTGGATTCTGAAAGTTCCCCAGGAAGCTCTAATTTGCAGTAAAGTTTCAGAACCACTCACATGTCATGCTAAAGACCAGGAACTAAATATAATATTTTCCAGCTAACTTATGTCTTCCTTCAAGTATATGTATCTAAGCATGATTTGCAAAGCATACATGAAGAAGAGTATGACACCAGTCATGGTTTTTCTGAAGCAGCATTTCAGGGGTGCCAAGCTCCATCTCCAGCTTCATAGGCATCAAGAGGGGGGGCATTGGTTCTTCTGGGGTGGATCTCAGCAGAGGAGTAGTGGAACTAGAGCTTGCAGTTGGGAGAGAGGTTCACTGGTTTCCTGAGGCCCTGAAGACACGACAATGGAGATAGCAGTTCTCCCATTTTGTTAGCATTTAATTTCTTTTAAATACTTTGCTTTTTAAAACAGCTAGAGTGATTTTGTTATCTGCACTGAACACTGCCTGGTCCATCTACGTAAAGTATAAATTCATGTCCATGCCTATCATTGATTGTTCACAAAGTGACTTAATTGAGCTGAATTACTATGAGCCCTTTTCATAAGAATTTGATTTCTATCATCAGAAACAAAGATTAGTCATAAGGAAACTACCATGCAATCAAAAGCTATGATCTTAGTTAAGAACAGCTTTTTGTCTAAATCTTATCCTCACTCTTTTCATCAGTATACATCTTCCTCAGGCTCAAGTGTTCAAGTCATTTTTGTGATGATTATAAAACATTGTGTACTGATACTTGCCATGTCCAAATCTTAAAAGGCCATCCTATTTAGAGAGGCATGGATGATTCCTTTGCTGTGTGGTAAGAAACATCATAAAATCATATTTTCCCACTTATTTCAGGGGTTAAAAAACCAAGCATGATTTTTTACATATAATTTCACATATCTGCTTTTATATTCACCAAAGAAAGGGACCTAATTTGGTAAAAAATAAAAAAAAAACCACATTATTTTATTTTCAAATGGTGCTTTTTGATGACTAAACTCTTTTAGATTAGGTGTCTAATTTCTCAAGAGTCTTTTCTGTGCACAAACAGTAACAAGGGCTTTTGGTGTCAGGAACTGATGGTATAGCTAGAGGGCAGATAGGAAGATGGAAAGCAGAGAAAAGGAAAGAGTGGTAGGGAGACTGAGGAGAAGGAAAGGCCCAGCAAGATCAAAGTTGCCACGTGGGAGACAGGCATTAGCTATGGGCACCCTACCCTGCATTTTAAATACAATTGCTCATTTTTCATTTTTCCTGAATGTCCCTTTCCATGTTGGTGGTCAGCAGTTACTGAAGCATTCCTGAAAGCTAAGTTGAGATGGAATCTCCTTCCTAGAGACTAGTGGCCACACCACATAGGATTTTCACATGGTCGCTATTATTTTAAAGGAGCAGAGTAGCCAGAGTGAATGGACCACCCGTCACAAGACAATCCCAGGTGCTCATTGCCTTTCCCTAATTGGTCCCATTTACCAGCAAAGGAGGCAGGGGAGGTGGTTGATGACAACTTACAAGTAATGAGGCTCCCTTTCCCATAACGTTTGCTTCCTTTGAAAATAATCTCGAAGAGTAGCCCCCATCACACAACTTCACACCTGGATGGAGCTGCGGTAATGTACAGTTAGACTTGCGCTTACCAGGAAAGATCAAGCGATACTTTGTAGCCTAAATGGGACTGAGATAAATGTAATCTTTTTGAAGCCGGGATTCTCCATGGATATATAAGCATTAATGATTATCTTTATGTACAATGAGTTGAAGCTAAACTGCACGTGGAGGTTGACATGTACTTACAGACACAGCTTTACTTCCACTCTTGTGTAAGCAGGAGTGCTTATCATGTTGAATTCATTGTTGGTTTTATGCATTTTTTTCTTTTCTCATTGTGAAGGTTTGTGACTCTCCTTTTAACTTTGCAAAGCTTTGGTACAAAGGAAATTTTAGAAAACGAAAACATTTTTCAAATAATTTCAAAATGAACTGTATCCCCAACTAATTTGATTTGTAGGAAGAAAAGAACAAAGGCTTGCTAACAGAGAGCTTTAAAATATAATATAATTATTTACACGTGCAAGCATGTTTAAGCATGCGTTCTCAATGAAGGCACATCGTGCAATACTTTCATGCTCTAACTGTTGCCCATTAAAAAAATCCTGCACCATATGCAGGTGTGATTATACAGCCAACTGCCAATTCTGACTGGCTCAGGGATCCGTTTTAAAATGTCCAGATGGATATGAATGTCGAATTTGGCAGTTAAATTATAGAGTCCAATATATCCCTTTTAAGTTCTAAGGCAATGAAGAAAAATATCGATGTTTCTCTTCACTCCCAAATAGATTTCAAAAGAAGACTTTGGTTTGTAAAGTGGGATTATATTTCCTCATTTCTTTTGAATATCAAGATAAACTTTGTTGTGACTTTTATCACTTTTCTTCAGTCCAAATACGTTAACTAACAATCTCCATTGTTTTTGGTGGATAAGCAAAAAATTAGCAAGAAATTGGCTTTGGAGGTAACCTGGTGTCTTTAAACAAGTGTAAAGTGAAAGAGAAATGAAATGACCCCTGGGCAGCTCCCCAGAGCCTGCCATCTACCCTCCAGAGACATGGTTTACAGGAGAAGGACATTTAAACAGAACAGAGGGACAAGAAGGCATCTCCTTGATTCTTGTTTTGAATCACAAACATGCACATCTGCCACCCCCAAGGGAACAAGGCTCAGCAGCAACTTGCTATCATCAATGTATGGGAAAATGCCATAAATATCCAGTTAATATTTTCTTTTCCCCTGATTTAAAGTCCTCAGTGGTATTCAGGAATCTCCAGATTATTGACCATCTTTTTATAGAACGTGTGTGGCAGATAGAATGTAGATTTGTCTCATCAAATGTGTTGTACGGGACTTCCTTCTTGAAGACAAGAGCTCCTGCAATACATCTCTAGAGCTTCACTCAGGGCAGGCTTCTACATAACATTTCTGCCTGATTGAAGGGAAGTAACTAATCCTGTCCCATGATGGACCCAGCATAGCATCTGTAGGTGCTTTAAGCATGGGGTGGAGATTGAAGAAAAGAGATGTGCTTTTAAAATGATCTATAGGAATAAGATCAGGAAGACTCCAAAAATATCTGCTCTCATCACTTCTATTCAACATTGTACTGCAGGTACTAGACAGTGTAACCAGACCAAAAATGAATAAATGAATAAATAGAAAAGACATTTGGATGGAAAAGGAAGAAGTTAAATTATCATTATTCACAGATGACATGCTCAACTGTTGAAAATTTGATAGAATTCACACACAAAAAAAGCTACTGGAACTAACAGGTTAAGTTTCTATACTAGCAATAAAAAAAATCAAAAATTGAAAGAAAATTTCCTTTAAAATGCATAAAAATAGAATGTACTTAGAGTTAAATCTGACAAAAAATGAGGATGATCTGTATACTGAGAGAAATTAAAGAAGACCTTTATAAATGAAGAGTTACACCATATTTACGACAGTACTCAGTACTGTTAGGATGTCAGGTTTTTGTTTTCCAAGTTGATCTGGAGATTAAAGGCAATATCAATCAAAACCTCAGCAATTAGTAAGCTGATTCTGAAGTTTATATGTAAATACAAAAGACAAAATATAGCCAAAAGAACTTTGATGAAAAGAACAAAGTTGGAGGACTAATATGATCTACTTTCAAGATTTATTTATAAAGCTACAGTTATCAAAACCTGTGGTATTTGTATAAAGACTGACAAATAGCTCAATGAAACAGAATAGATAGCCCAGAAATAGACCCATATATACATGGACAACTGATCTGTGACAAAGTGTAATGGTCGTTAGTGTAAAGAGATAGTCTTTTCAACAAATAGCACTAGTCTTTTCAACAATTGTATATTCATATGTAAAAACAAACAAACTGCAATCAACAATTCATGCTATATATAAACATTAGCTCAAAAAGATTATAGACCTAAATATCAAACTATGAAATTGTAAAAGAAAACATAAGTGAAAACCTTTGTGACTTGGGCTTAGGCAAAGATTTCTTAGCTAGTACACCAAAACATAATTGATAAAAGAATAACTTGTTAAGTTGGGTTTCATTGCAATTAAAAACTCATGCTTTTAGAAAATATTACTAAAAGATTGAAAAAAACAAACCACAACCTGGAAGAAAATATGTACAAAATTATATATCTGAAAAAGAAGTTATATGCATAATATTTAAAAACTCACAAAACTCAATAATAAGAAAACAACCCCGTTAAACAATGGACAAAAGATCTGAACGGACACTTCACCAAAGGAAATATATAAAGACAAATAAGTATGTGAAACATATTCAACATCATTTGTCATTAAGAAAATGCAAATTAAAAACCGAAGGAGATGCCACTGTACACCTATTAGAATAACTAAAATGAAAATGACTGACCATATCAAGTGTTTGTGAAGGATGTGAAGCAACTGGAATCCTCATATACTACTGGTGAGAATGTAAAATAGTACAGCTACTTTGGAAAAACGGCTTAACAGTTTCTTAAAAAATTAAACATATATGTACCATATGATATAGCTGCTCCCTTCCTGGGCATTTACTCAGGAGAAATGAAAGCTGTGTATGTAACAAAATTTTAGCCAGGCACTGTGGCTCACACCTGTAATCCCAACACTTTGGGAGGCCGAGGTGGGCGGACCATGAGGTCAGGAAATCGAGACCATCCTGGCCAACATGGTGAATCCCTGTCTCTACTAAAAAAATACAAAAATTAACTGGGCGTGGTGGTGTGTGCCTGTAGTCCCAGCTACCCGGGAGCCTGCTACCTGGGAGGCAGGAGAATCGCTTCAACCCGGGAGGTGGAGGTTGCAGTGAGCTGAGATCGCGCCACTGCACTCCAGCCTGGCAACAAAGCTAGACTCTGTCTCAAAACAAACAAACAAACAAATTTTAGCAAATTGAGTTTAATAATTTAATTGGCCTTTATTAGTGATCCATTAATTAACCAGCATCCCATATATGAAAAAGAAAGGCACTCCGCTAAGCTGAGCGTAGTAGGTGGGTTTTACAGGTAGAAAATAGCTTAAGAAAGCAGAAAACAAAGCAGATTGGCCATTTCAAAGTTACTTTCCTTATATGATTAAAGTAGAGAGGATTTCATTGTCATGCCAGTTCCAGTAGATTGGGCTTCTATTAGTTGCTGTGAATCTCCTGTTCAGTTTGACCTCATGGCACCTAACATGAGTGACTCTGTTGTGGTTTGGTCTGATCTGTTACACCTAGTGCAGGAGCTCAGCCCATAAAAATGCCCCCCAACCATACCATCAATTTTATTTGACAAGCCTAAGAACTACAGAGACTTGAACATGAATGATTATAGCCAAAAACTGGATATGACTCAAATGTCCACTTACAGGTGAATGAATAAACTGACTATGGTGTATCCATACAATGGAATATTACTCAGTAATGAAAAGGAATTAGACTACCTCATGAGCCACAATATGGATTAATCTCAAAATAATTATGCAAAATAAAAATTTTATGGTTTCATTTATATAAAATCTTAGAAAATGCAAACTAATCTGTATGGCAGATCAGTGGTTCCCTAGGCATGGGAGTGGGGAGTATTGCAAAGGCAGGATTACAAAGAGGCATGAATAAACTTTTGGTGATGAATATGTTCATTATCCTGATTATGGTGACAGTTCCAGGGAGGGATACATATGTTAAAACTTATTAACTTATTAAATATGTAAAGTTCAGTGTACAGCAGTTACACTCTAATAAAGCTATTTAAAAAAAAGACAATGGGGGAAAATCCCTTTCCACTTTCAGTCTCTCTATACCTCTTTTTAATGTATGGTTAGAGTGGCAACTGATCCTCTTATATTCCTTGTATAATAGTGGCTCCTCTGTGAACTTTCATTTAAGTTTTTATGTGCTTCAAAGTGTTCCACCATTCTTCCACCATATCATTTTAAGGCCCCTCCTTTTTGTTTTTGTGTTAAGGATATTAATTTATCCTCTCTATATTCATTTTGCCTCTGCTGACCCCTTCCAGAAGACAGTTAAATCTCTATGCCTTTCTATAAACATTGGAAGAATTGCCTTTTCACAGAGACATGACATTTTCTATGGGGATTTGTGGGAAGAGACAACCTGAACCAGATCTTCCTCACAGTTGAGCATGCCAAGGACAAATCCTCCGAGTTTTCCCTTTCTTTTTCTTCATAGAACTTGCGGGCTCCAGGACCCTCGGGGGTGTGTCCTTTGTGAGCCACACTGTCTAGTGATTACGTAGAAGTACAGCCTCAGGCAGGTGTAGCTGAGCACCCCCACTCCAACGGGGAGCTTCTGCACTTCCAACACATCTATTGTGACACTGGCTACAGAGAAATTCCTCTTATATTCTTTTTTTTTTCCCCCAACATTTCCCTGTTTAGCTCTGTGTTATGCTGTGATTAAACTGGGCATGAAATGCAGCACAATTACTTCAAAGGCAATTCCAGTTGACTGGATCTTTTCTCATTTATTAAAATATGAAGCATGTTGAACCTTCAAACTTTTCCTTTGATATCTGTATCCCTAAGGTGTTATTGGAGCTTTGATTCTCTGTATTTCACATGGGGAGAGCAAAGAGCGTTCTAGTAGGAAACAATCCCTAAATATTTCCAGAACTTGAGTAGCCTCAGTTTTTGTTCTGCCAGTTTATTGTGGAAATGTTCAGAGAGAGGTTCTTCCCAAGGAAAAAAAAATCACTTACTATAAAAATCTAAATCTGAGCCTTTTTGGAATATTATTTCAGCTAGTGAAAAGTTTACCCTGATTTTATCTGTTTGTTTCCTCAAGTAAAAACAGCTCAAATGACTGTTATTGGCTAGAAAATCAAGGAAATAAAAATGGCATTTGCCTGTTGGGTAACTTTGAGCAAATTAATTGAACCCTTGTGCCTGGATTTGCTCATCTTTCAATTAAGGAAGAATGGTTTCTTAAAAAGTTGTTTCATGTTGAAGAAGTCTGTACTCCATATCTGAGTTTTCACCTGTCTAGTCTTCTATGCTGGCACGATAGTTAGCAAAGCTTCTAGATATAAAACATTTTCAAAACAAACGTCTTCTAGTAATAAAATAGTAATTTAATGTTATATAATATTTGATTCATACAGAATAAAGCATGTAACATATGTGTTTGTCAAAAGCATAGCAAGAAATGCATACCTGTGAACATACCACCAACTATCAAAATTATGTGTGTCCTCCTCAATTCCATCCTCTTACATATCCCACTGCTTAAATTTCTTGCTTTTTTCCCCAGTAATCTTACTACACATGTACATATTGCTAAATGACATCTCACTTAACTTTCCTTATTTGGGGGCTCAAGAAAAAAATTAATCATTCTAAGTATTGTCATCTACAACTTGCTTATTTTTTCTAAGATTCCCCCATAATGTTGTCTGTATCTATAGTTAATTCATTCTTACTGCTATTTAATATTTTTACATACATAGTTCATTTTCTATCTATTCTCCAGTTGATGGAGATCTCAGTTTGTTTTTTTCTATTACGAAAGTACAGCTGTGAATGTTTTGGTGCATGACTTCCACTGCCCCTGTGCAAGAATTTTTCTCCTAATAGTGGAAGTCCTAGGTTATAGAGTACGTATTAGAATATATATAGGTATACCTTTAGAGAATAATGCCAAATTATTTTTTAAAGAGATTGTACAATAAAGTTTTTCATAAAGCATGTGTTGTGTGGGTCCTACTATATCAATGCAATATTTCTACTGTATTCCACAAGTGGAGTGTGTGGAAATGGTGCTTGTTTGATAGAAACTTCTCTTCATCTAGCTTCTGTTTGTCTACCTGCACTAGAAGTCCAACAGCTCTAATCTTGAACTTAAGGATCTAATCTTGATCAGGGATGAGGCTGGCAAGGCACATCCATTTTCTCAGCCTTGAAATCCCTGAACTGCCTTTCAGCTCCAGGTGCATTCCCACTCTTAGCCTCTTTGAACATGAAATTGGCTATTCACCCTGTTTTGGATAGCTTTCTGTCTATATTTTCCCTGCAGCTGAAGTAGCGAAGGACCACATGTCCCATCTATTTGGCTTCTAGAATGAGATGCTACCTGCATACATTTCTTAGCATAGCTTTATTCTTCCTGCCCTTTGCCTCTTTCTTTTTTGCTTAAACTTTTTCTTTCTTTTAGTAAATGTGAACATATGTTTTCAGATTTGGGGGGTAATATTTAAATTAATATTTAATTTTAATTAATTTAATGTAAATTATGATTTATTTTATATTTATTTATTTTATAAAGTAATCCATAATCACATTTTTTGATGAGTCATAAACAAAGACCTGTTGAATACTTACTTTACTTATTGCCAGGTACTAAACTGGGTGCTCTGGCTACAAAGATAAATATAGTGTAGTAATGAGTGGACAGAAAATCATCAGATGACTCCACATGGTGTGATGATTTCTATGTGAAAATTATAGACACACAGGATGTGAGGAAATACATACAAGAAAGTATGGACTCTGGTTGAGGGAGTGCAAAAGAGGCCACAGAGATGGTAGCGGCTCAGCTGTGCCTCTTCAGGTGAGTTTGCCAGGTGAGAAATGGAAGAAAGGCAGGCAAAAAAAGAACAAGCCAAGAGTCCCAGCGGAGACTTGGCCGAGTGTCCTGGGCTGCTGGAACATTCCTCTTTGAAGGCACGAGCCATCTAGTAGGATGTTCAGAGGTAAAATGGACTGAGAAAAATGTGAATTAATGGCTCTCCCTCTTCCATTGTTCTTTCAGGGGCAAAAGCTGACTTGGCAGAAGCTGTCTGATACTGTGGGTCATCCTGACCTTGAGGCTGCGCAACGTGCCCTGGCAGATTCAGAGTGTGTCCTGCTAGAACCCATGTGCTGGACTCACATTTTCAGTGAGTAATGGGCTGAGGTCAAAGGCTGTCCTTGCAGGAGCCTTTCAGGGTTTTATATATGTATATATATCCAACCCAATCTTTGTGCTAACAGAAAACTAGAATATGTAGGAAATGAAAATCCCTATGCCACACTCTAGTCAGTACTTTCACTGCCTTCCCCACTGAACAATTAGTAAATACTTCTACTATTTTGTTCTGATTGCTGGGAATTTTATCCCCTTCTCTCTCCTGCAGGGGAGAATGAGTGAAAATTAGCAAGTAAGATAACTACATTCATTGCCTGAATGCTAGAGAGTGCTATGTGCCCCCAGATTAGATTTGTGGAGTGAAGGCTTTGATCTCTGCTTCCTACATGTGTCTGCGAGGATTGGTACTATGGTACTAACTTATTTCTTCCCTTTCATTTTATCCTGACTGACTGAGATGCATGAACTTTGACTTTCCAAAATCTGAATTCGAACTTGTCTTAAGAGTCAAAATAGACCATGGTCTACCATTCTACTCCCTCCTCAACTAACCTTTCTCAGATTGACGCAACAGCTAGACTCTGTCTAGGAAAGATTGAGGTCTTGGAGACATGCTATTTTTCCTGTGTTTGCTGACCCTGGTATAAATTGAGCCAGCTCAGCACTCTTCTCCGGTGTCTGTTTTTAAAGCCTTGTGCTTTTATGGTGCCAATGGCACTTAGAGGGGATTTAATGGCTGCCTGTAAAGGCTGCTAACTCTGAAGGCTCAGGTGAGGCAGTGTGAACAGGGGAGCAGTAGCCATTTTTTCCATAACATTATCTTCCACCAGATACCTGCAAAAAGTCTCTACAAAGTACCTTGTTTCGACTGATTGGGTTAAGGAGTTAAGCAAAAAAGAGAAACAGATATTTAAAACAAAAGCCATGCTAAAAACGAAGAAGAAGGTAGACTTTTATTTTAAGCACACTTTGTCCTGCCCCTTCCTATCCAGCCTGGGAAAGTATCAGCAAGTTCATACAGGTGATACCATATCACATTACGTGAACACGTCAAATATTTTAGAGTCTGTTTCAACGCGAAAGCTGTACATTGAAACTAATGTCAATTTTGCTGGTAACATTCATTTGCTTTTTTTTTTCCCAAATGGTTTGTCTTACAATTTTTGCTCTTCATTATAACTGCTATAATTTAGAGTTAAATTAGAAGTCGAAGGATAAAGATAACTTACAGTGCAGTGTTCTTAATATAGCTGAAGTTTCCAACAGTTATTATGTCTCACAAGTATCTTTGAAAATAGCATTATTATTCATATCTCATCTTTCTCAGCTTGTAATGTGCTATGCCACTCATACAGTATACTTTGGAGGAAGTTGGGGTTTTACCTTCAAGTTTTGATTTGGAGAAATGTAAAGAATGTAGGCTTTAATTTAAAGTCAGATAGGTACATCTTTAAATCTTGATCCCACCAGTAAGTAGCAGAGTGACACTGAAATACTGAAATATCATTGAATGTCCCTGAGCCTCATTTTTCTCGTAAGTATCATGTTTCCGGGGATGGCAAACTTTTTCTGTAAAGGGACGAATAGTCAAGATTTTAGGGTTTGCAGGAAAAATGGTCTGTGCTGCAACTGCATACTCAATTTTGCCATTGTAGCACAAAAGCAGTCATAGGTAATACATAAACAAATGGATGTAGCTGTGTTCCAATAAAGCTATCTACAAATGCAAGCTGCAGGTTGGATCTGGTCTATGGGCTGTAGTTTGCTGACTCTGATAGAGATAAAGATATTATGCCCCAGTGCTATCATAAGGACTCTATGCTATATACATGATATGTGGAGCGATTGGTGCTGGCATAAACTCAGCTCTATGACTCAATTCATTCCCTCACTCTGTGCCTCTGTGATCCCCTTTGCTGCCAATACTGATCCAAGTCAGAATACAGGCAGGTAGGGGAATGCATTCTTTAGTAGGATATGACTGTTTGGACAGAGTTTCTCTTTGCATCCTACTTATTATGTATAAAAGTACTTTTAAAGCTCTGAGCACAGTAGGAATGTCAGTTGTTATTTTTTTTTTTTTTCCTCCCTGGTGTCAGGGCAAGAGAGGAAAAAGTATTGCCAAAGAAAGTGACCCCTTGGCCCAAGGCAGCCTCTTGATTAAATCTTCCTGTTAGAGCTTTGAGAAAAAGCAGAGATAATTGGACGGTGTCATCTTCTCCTCTGGGCAAAAGTTTTCTGATTTTGTTTTCTGGCTCTGTTTCTGATTTTATCTCTTGATGATGGTGGGTGCCTGTAATCCCAGGTACTTGGGAGGCTGAGGTGGGAGAATTGCTTGAACCCAGGAGGTGGAGGCTGCAGTGAGCCGAGATTGTGCCACTGCACTCCAGCCCGAGCAACAGAGCAAGACTCTGTCTCAAAAAAAAAAAAAAGAAAAAGAAAAAGAAAAAAAAAAGAAAAAAGAGTTATCTCTATCTGAATGGATAAAGAAGAATAAGTTACATGTGAGATTTTAGTTTGAGAAAAATGTGGCATGGTTGAATAATTTTTGTTTAAGCCTTACCCCAACATTGCAAGATGCAGATTTGTATGAAAGTATCTGTTGCTGTTGAATTGATATAAAGAAACAGAATCTACTGGATCATTGGTATAGAGAATAACCCTAAATATAACATTTATTGAGAGCCTGTTAGTTTTAGAAAGTAATATATTTCTACTCTAAAAAATTTGGAAAATGTAGAAAAGTATATAGGTAAAAAATAAATAAATAAAAGGTTAAAGCAAAACAATAACAACGAGAACCAAATCTTTTCTCTCTCTGTCAAATGTTGATATTAGACATTTTAATGCTTCTTGTTTTTTATAATAGTTGGACTGTCCATTTTTGTTAGTTTACAAAACTGGAATGATATCCTATGTTCATACGGATTCATTTATAAGCTGCTCTTTGCACAGTAATGGCATGATGTGAACACATTCCCAGGTCTTTAAAAACCTTTTATGGCATCATTTTTAATGGCTATGGAGGATTCCAGGGATTGAGATAACACATTTGGAGGTTGATCTTTCAAGACCATTTAGGAACTTTCACTTCTCCTTAGCACTTTTGTCATAATTAAAAAAAAAAAAAATCAAGAAGTTAAAACTCATATCAGTTTGTTTGTCTCTTTTGTAAAGTGGGAAGATGTTTGATGCACAAGAATCATGAGACAACAGGATTGTCCTTTCCAGCTGGGTCAGGGCTAAAGGGAAGCAGCTGAGCATGGGTCTGTGTTGCATCTTGGCAGTGGGATCCCAGCATCAGTGGCCAACCTGTTCCTTAGGGGCATTGCCTTAACCACAGGGCTGCATGGTGACAATTGGGGAGTTGACAACATCTGCTCATATTGTATAGTCACCACATGCATGCCCTGTCTTGATTAATTGGGTTGTTTCATTTTAGACATTCTCTTGTCACAGAACATTCTGTGCTTGTACCAGTGATAATGAGTTACCCAAGGGATAGCCTCTTCAGAACTAACAAATCTGTAACTCAGAGTACTGAACACATCAGCATCTTTCTAAAGATACAAAGCAATACAGCTGTGCATTAGTGACATTTAACATTGTAATATTTGTGTCTGGATGAGTAGGAAATGTTATACTTTAGCAATTAACCCTTTTGTATGTGGCATTAATGAATGAGATTAGAGTTGGATTTAAGGATTTGTTAAATGACAAAGTCCAGTGACCTTAATTACTCTAATGCCATTCCTAATCTTATCTGACCTGAGTAAATGAAATGCGTTTTCAGCACATCAAATGGTAAGGGTTGTTACTTTATAATGAGTAATCTGCTGGTCAGAACTCTAGTGTTAAAAATGGCATGAGAAATAATGGAACATCCACTAATTTATGCATACATTTCTAAAAATAAAACTAAAGAGACTTCAAGTCTGGGCCATGTAGCATCTTCTGTCAATCCTTTTCTAATTAAATAAAAATTGCTTTCTTGCCCCCCAATTATAAAAATTTACTCACCCATTGTGAAAACAACAGATGATGTAGCAACTTACCAAGGGGGAAAGTAAAAACCTTCCATAAATCTGATTACTGAGATTTAACCAATGTTCACATTTTTATTTATATCCTTCTGGGAATTTTTTTCTATGCATGTATACATAAAAATATATATTTTCCTAATATATAGAAATGGGATCATGTTACATGTATTATTTAATAGTATTCTCTTTTTCAGGCTAAAGAATCTATCCTGGGCTGATACTGTCCCTCTCTCTATCTTCAGACCACAGGAACTTAATTGCTTTTGCTTCTCTTCGGAGCTGCCACCACCTCCCCAGCTTCTTAAGGTCTCTCCCCAAGACCCCCTGCAGAAGACAATACAGCCCCACCAGTTTTGCTTGGCTCACTCTCCGCGAAGCCCAACGCACAGACCATTGTTAGGGATTTTATTGCTAACTGAGTAGGAAAACAGAAGGATATAAAAATAAAAACCACGGCACATTGTATAGGTTTGACATATTAAGACCTTCCTGTTCCTTGGCTAGGTGGTGCTTTGGGGGCCTGAAAGTTAATTGTCATCTTTAATCCTGGGCAGAAACCTCACCAATCTCCCCCTCACTTAGATATTTTACTACCTTGAGCTCCTTAAAATCAGTGATCATCCAACTATCTGTGGAGAATATTCAGTTGTATTTTATGAGTGTTTTTTCTTTAAAAATTTTTTTGTGGTAAAATACATATAACATAAAATGTATTATTTTACCCATTGTAAGTATGTAGTACAGTGGCATTAAGGACCTTCAAACTGTTGTACAATTGTTACCACTGTTCACTCTAGAACTTTTTCATCATCCCAACGTGAAGCTGTACCCATTAAGCATCAGCTCCCCCTTCCCCCGAAACCCTGGCCCCACCATTCTACTTTCCAATGACTGTTCTGGTTACTTCACATAAATAGGATCATATAGTATTTGTACTTTTGAGACTGGCTTAGTTCACTTAGCATAATGTCCCCCAGGTTCAGCCATGTTATCTCATGTGTTATAATTTCCTTTCTTTTTAAGACTGAATACAATTTCATTCACATTTTATTCAACATTTATGCATTGATAGACACGGGTTGCTTCCAGCTTTCGGCTATTGTAGATGATGCTGCTATGAACGTGAGTGTACACATTTCTGTTTGAGTCCCAGCTTTCAGATTTTTTGAGTATATACCCAGAAGTGGAAATGCTGTATAATCCTATTTTTAATTTTTTGAGGAAACATACTGTTTTCCATAGTGGCTGCACCAGCTTACATTCCCACCAACAGTTGTTTCTCGACTTCCCTACCAACAGTTGTTATTTGCTGGGTTTTTTTTTTTTGAATAATAGCCATCTTAATGAGTGTGAGGTGATATCTCATTGTGGATTTGATTTGCATTTTCCTAGTAATTAGTGATATTGGCATACTTTCATATGCTGATTAGCCATTTGTATACAGTAGTCCTCCTTATATGCAGGGATGTGTTCCAAGACCTCTACAGGAGGCCTGAAATCTCAGATACTATCAACCCTCATGTCCATGTCATCTACCCACAAATTTAATGCCTCTTCCATCTTAACTAAACACTCTGCACCATGGCCACGACTTTTGCAGTTTGAAGTCTGACAGCAAAACTAGCACAAATTTCTTCTTTTCATCTTCACAATTTCATGGATAGAAGATTCGTTCTTACCAAGATCTTAGCAACCTCCGCATACATTTTTTTCTTTCCTAATTAAGTTGAGAACTTTCACCTTTTTACTTAATGGAAGCACTTCATAACTTCTCCTTGTTATATCCCAATTGCCAGCATGACTACTCTTGCACTTTGGGGTCGTTATTAAATAAAAATAATGGTGACTTGAACACATGCACTGCAATACCTGAGAGTAGTTGTGATCACTGAAATGGCTCTAAATGACTAATGGGTGGGTAGCTTGTGCAGTGTGGATATGCTGGAAAAAGAGTTGATTCATATCAGAGGTGGGATGGAACAGGATGCCACAAGATTTCATCATTCCACTCAGAACGGCACACAATTTTAAATTTATGAATTATTATTTCTGGATTTTTCTATTTAATATTTTGGACCGTGGTTTACCATGAGTAACTAAATCTGTGGAAAGCAAAACTGCAGATAAGAAGAGATGGATGTATCTTCTTCAGATATTTGGCTCATTTTTTAAAATCATGTTTTTGTTTTGTTTTGATTTGTTTTTTAACTTCTCTTTCCTTGCGGATTGATAGTTTAATAAAATACAGTAATATTATTTTCAGTGAATTTTGGAATATCAAGATGAGGAACTTCAGGATGAAGTCCTAAAATGTCTACTTCTAGCCACAATTAAGTAAAAGAGACTGATTCGGTCTTCCACCTTAAACAACCAGAAAACCAGAAAAATACATGAAACAATGGTTTTCAGATACTGGACAAAAAACCCCTGCATATGTATGATCCCTTCAGAGTGATGGCGCCATGGATTGAATGCATTTTTCATCCAAAATTCATATGTTGGAACTTAAACTCCAATGTGATAGATTTTAGAGGTGAGGTATTTGGGAAGCGATTAAGTCACGATGGTAGAACCCCTATAAATGGGATTACTTTTCATATAAAGGGCTGGAGAGAACTAACCAGAACCTTCTTGCCTTGCATCTATTATGCCTTGTGAGGACACAGCATTCATCCTTTTTGCCCTTTTGGCCTTCTGCCATGTGAGAATGCAGCAAGAAGGCCCTCACCAGACACCAAATGCTGGTGCCTTTATCTTAGACTTTCCAACCTTCAGAACTGTAAGAAATAAACTTCTATTCCTTTTTTCTTTATTATTATACTTTAAGTTCTGGGATACATGTGCAGAACATGCAGGTTTGTTACATAGGTATACAAGTCCCATGGTGGTTTGCTGCACCCATCAACCCATCATCTACATTAGGTATTTCTGCTAATGCTATCCCTCCCCTAGCACCCCACCCCCACCCCCAACAGGCCCTGGTGTGTGATGTTCCTCTCCCTGTGTCCATGAGTTCTCGTTGTTCAACTCCCACTTATGAGTGAGAACATGCAGTGTTTGGTTTTCTGTTCCTGGGTTAGTTTGCTGAGAATGATGGTGTCCGGCTTCATCCATGTCCCTGAAAAGGACATGAACTCATCCTTTTTTATGGCTGCATAGTATTCCATGGGGTATGTGTGCCACATTTTTTATCCAGCCTATCACTGATAGACATTTAGGTTGGTTCCAAGTCTTTGCTATTGTGAACAGTGCTGCAATAAACATATGTGTGCATGTGTCTTTATAGCAGCATGATTTATAATTCTTTGGGTATATACCCAGTAATGGGATTGCTGGGTCAAATGCTGTTTCTGGTTCTAGATCCTTGAGGAATTGCCACACTGTCTTCAACAATGGTTGAACTAATTTACACTCCCGCCAACAGTGTAAAAGCGTTCCTATTTCTTCACATTCTCTCCAGCATCTGTTGTTTCCTGACTTTTTAATGATTGATTGCCATTCTAACTGGCATGAGATGGTATCTCATTGTGGTTTTGATTTGCATTTCTCTGATGACCAGTGAGAATGAGCTTTTTTTCATATATTTCTTGGCTACATAAATGTCTTCTTTTAAGAAGTGTCTGTTCATATCCTTTGCCCACTTTTTGATGGGGTTGTTTGTTTTTTTCTTTTTTTCTTTTTTTTTTTTTTTTGAGACGGAGTCTCGCTCTGTAGCCCAGGCTGGAGTGCAGTGGCCGGATCTCAGCTCACTGCAAGCTCCGCCTCCCGGGTTCACGCCATTCTCCGGCCTCAGCCTCCCGAGTAGCTGGGACTACAGGCGCCCACCACCTCGCCCGGCTAGTTTTTTGTATTTCTTAGTAGAGACGGGGTTTCACCGTGTTAGCCAGGATGGTCTCGATCTCCTGACCTCGTGATCCACCCATCTCAGCCTCCCAAAGTGCTGGGATTACAGGCTTGAGCCACCGCGCCTGGCCGGGGTTGTTTGTTTTTTTCTTGTAAATTTGTTTAAGTTCCTTGTAGGATCTGGATATTAGCCCTTTCTCAGATGGATAGATTGCAAAAATTTTCTCCCATTCTGGAGGTTGCCTGTTCACTCTGATGATAGTTTTTTTTTGCTGCACAGAAGCTCTTTAGTTTAATTAGATCCCATTTGTCAACTGTGGCTTTCTTGCTATTGCTTTTGGTGTTTTAGTCATGAAGTCTTTGCCCATGCCTATGTCCTGAATGGTATTGCTTAGGTTTTCTTCTAGGGTTTTTATGGTTTTAGGTCTTACGTTTAAGTTTTTAATTCATCTTGAGTTAATTTTTGTATGAGGTGTAAGGAAGGGGTCCAGTTTCAGTTTTCTGCAAATGGCTAGCCAGTTTTTTCAACATCATTTATTAAATACGGAATCCTTTCCCCATTGCTTGTTTTTGTCAGGTTTGTCAAAGATCAGGTGTTGGTAGATATGTGGCATTATTTCTGAGGCCTCTGTTCTGTTCCATTTGTCTATATATCTGTTATGGTACCAGTACCGTGCTGTTTTGGTTACTGTGGCCTTGTAGTATAGTTTGAAGTCAGATAGCATGATGCCTCCAGCTTTGTTCTTTTTGCTTAGAATTGTCTTGGCTATATTAACTCTTTTTTGGTTCCATATAAAGTTTAAAGTAGTTTTTTCTAATTCTGTGAAGCAAGTCAATGGTAGCTTGATGGAGATAGCATTGAATCTATAAATTACTTTGGGTAGTATGGCCATTTTCACAATACTGATTCTTCCTATCCATGAGCATGGAATGTTTTTCCATTTGTTTGTGACCTCTCTTATTTCCTTGAGCAGTGGTTTGTAGTTCTCCTTGAAGAAATCCTTCACATCCCTTGTAAGTTGTATTCCTAGATATTTTTTTTTTCTCTTTGTAGCCATTGTGAATGGGAGTTCACTCATGATTTGGCTCTCTGCTGTTGGTGTATAAGAATGATTGTGATTTTTGCACATTCATTTTGTATCTGAGACTTTCCTGAAGTTGCTTATCAGCTTAAAGAGATTTTTGGGCTGAGACAATAGGATTTTCTAAATATACAATCATGTCATTTGCAAACAGAGACAACTTGACTTCCTCTCTTCCTGTTTGAATACCCTTTATTTCTTTCTCTTGCCTGATTGCCCTCCCCAGAACTTCGAATACTATGTTGAATAGGAGTGGTGAGAGAGGGCATCCTTGTCTTGTGCTGGTTGTCAAAGGGAATGCTTCCCCAGCTTTTGCCCATTTAGTAGGATATTGGCTATGGGTTTGTCATAAATAGCTCTTATTATTTTGAGATACGTTCCATCAATACTTAGATTATTGAGAGTTTTTAGCATGAAGGGGCATTGAATTTTGTTGAAGACCTTTTCTGCATCCATTGAGATAATCGTGTGGTTTTTGTAATTGGTTCTTTTTATGTGATGGACTACATTTATTGATTTGTGTACGTTAAACCAGCCTTGCATCTCAGGGATGAAGCCAACTTGATCATGGTGGATAAGCTTTTTGATGTGCAGCTGGATTCAGTTTGCCAGTATTTTATTGAGGAGTTTCACATCAATGTTCATCAGTGATATTGGCCTGAAATCTTTTTGTTGTTGTTGTGTCTCTGCCAGGTTTTGGTATCAGGATGATGCTAGCCTCATAAAATGAGTTAGGGAGGAGTCCTTTTTTTTCTGTTGTTTGGAATAGTTTCAGAAGGAATAGTACCAGCTCCTCTTTGTACCTCTGGTAGAATTCGACTGTGAATCCATCTGGTCCTGGGCTTTGTTTGGTTGGTAGGCTATTAATTACTGCCTCAATTTCGGAACTTGTTATTGGTCTATTCAGAGATTTGACTTCTTCCTAGTTTAGACTTAGGAGGGTGTATGTATCCAGGAATTTATCCATTTCCTCTAGATTTTCTAGTTTATTTGCATAGAGGCATTTGCAGTATTCTGATGGTAGTTTGTATTTAGGTGGCATCAGTGGTGATATCCCCTTTATCTTTTTTTATTATGTTTATTTGATTCTTCTCTCTTTTCTTCTTTATTAGCCTGGCTAGTGGTCTATTTTGTTAATCTTTTCAAAAAAACAACTCCTGGATTCATTGATTTTTTGAAGGGTTTTTCATATCTCTATCTCCTTCAATTCTGCTCTGATCTTAGTTATGTCTTGTCTTCTTCTGTAATTTGAATTTGTTTGCTCTTGCTTCTCTAGTTCTTTTAATTGTGGTGTTTAGGTGTTGATTTTAGATCTTTCCCGCTTTCTCCTGTAGGCATTTAGTGCTATAAATTTCCCTCTAAACACTGCTTTAGCTGTGTGCCAGAGATTCTGGTACATTGCATCTTTGTTCCCATTGGTTTCAAATAACTTATTTATTTCTGCCTTAATTTTGTTATTTACCCAGTAGTCATTCAGGAGCAAGTTGTTCAGTTTCCATGTATTTGTGCGGTTTTGAGTGAGTTTCTTAATCCTGAGTTCTAATTTGATTGCACTGTGGTCTAAGAGACTGTTTGTTATGATTCCTGTTCTTTTGCATTTACTGAGGAGTATTTTGCTTCCAATTATGTGGTCAGTTTTAGAATAAGCACGATATGGTGCTGAGAAGAATATATATTCTGTTGATTTGGAGTGGAGAGTTCTGTGGATGTCTATTAGGTCCACTTGGTTCAGAGCTCAGTTCAAGTCCTGAATATCCTTGTTAATTTTCTGTCTCGTTGATCTAATATTGACAGTGAAGTGTTAAAGCCTCCCACTATTATTGTGTGGGAATCTAAGTCTCTTTGTAGTCTCTAAGGACTTGCTTTATGAATCTGGGTGCTCCTGTATTGGGTGCATATATATTTAGGATAGTTAGCTCTTCTTGTTGCGTTGATCCCCTTACCATTATGTATTGCCCTTCTTTGTCTTTTTTGATCTTTGTTAGTTTAAAGTCTGTTTTATTAGAGACTAAGTTGCCACTGCTGCTTTTTTTTTTTCCTTCCCATTTGCTTGGTAAATATTCCTCCATCCCTTTATTTTGAGCTTATGTGTGTCTTTTGTGTCTTTGCACTTGAGATGGGTCTTGACTCTTTATCCAATTTGCCAGTCTGTGTCTTTTAATTGGGGCATTTAGCCCATTTATATTCAAGGTTAATATTGTTATGTGTGAATTTGATCCTGTCATTATGATGCTAGCTGGTTATTTTGTCCATTAGTTGATGCAGTATCTTCATAGTGTTGATGGTCTTTACAATTTGGTATGTTTTTGTGGTGGCTGGTACCAGTTGTTCCTTTCCATGTGCTTCCTTCAGGAGCTCTTGTAAGGCAGGCCTGGTGGTAACAAAATATCTCGCATTTGCTTGTCTGTAAAGGATTTTATTTCTCCTTCGTTTATGAAGCTTAGTTTGGCTGAATACGAAATTCTGGAATGAAAATTCTTTTCCTTAAGAATGTTGAATATTGGCCCCCACTCTCTTCTGGCTTGTAGGGTTTCTGCAGAGAGATCTGCTGTTAGTCTGATGGGCTTCCCTTTGTGGGTAACCTGACCTTTCTTTCTGGCTGCGCTTAACATTTTTTCCTTCATTTCAACCTTGGTAAATCTGATGATTATGTGTCGTGGGGTTGCTCTTCTCAAGGAGTATCTTAGGAGTGGTCTCTGTATTTCCTGAATTTGAATGTTGGCTTGTCTTCCTAGGTTGGGGAAGTTCTCCTGGATAATATCCTGCGGAGTGTTTTCCAACTTGGTTCCATTCTCCCCATCACTTTCAGGTACACCAGTTGAACATAGGTTTGGTCTTTTCACATAGTTCCATATTTCTTGAAGACTTTGTTTGCTTCTTTTCATTCTTTTTTCTCTAATCTTGTCTTCACGTTTTATTTCATTAAGTCTATCTTCAATGTCTGATATCATTTCTTCCGCTTAATTGATTTGGCTATTGATACTTGTGTATGCTTCACGGAGTTCTTGTGCTGTGTTTTTCAGCTCCATCAGATTATTTATGTTCTTCTCTAAATTGGTTCTTCTTGTTAGCAATTCCTCTAACCATGTTTTCAAGATTCTTAGCTTTCTTGCATTGGGTTAGAACATGCTCCTTCAGCTCAGAGGAGTTTGTTATTACACACCTTCTGAAGTCTACTTCTGTCAATTTGTCAAACGCATTCTCCATCCAGATTTTTTCCTTTGCTGTCAAGGAGTTGTGAGAAGAAGAGGTGTTCTGATTTTTGGAATTTTCGTCCTTTTTGCCCTGGAATAAACTCCTATTCTTATAAATTACTTAGTCTGTGTTACTTCTGTTACAGCTACACAAATGAACTAAGACAAATGAGGAATAAACAAGATGAGCCCTACTATTGCCTCAGCTTGCTGTGTGGAGACAGCCTGAAAGCACACCTCCAGGGGACCAAATTAATCCTTTGTACCATAACTGCAAGCCACAACAAAGTCCACCACTACATAAAAGAATACAGCAAAATCCAACACCCAACTACCAAAAATGCCTGCTCTCCAGAATCTAATAAAAAATTACCAAATCTGCAAAGAATCATGAAATGTAATCCATAAACAGGAAAAAGAAACCCACTGGTAGAGGTGAATTATGATAAAAAATAAAATGGAAAAAATGAAATAGAACGTATAAACCCCTATCTCTTTTAATTATAAGATTTAATGGACAATAAAAAATTACATTGCTCAAATTCCTATAAAATTTCTAAGGGCCTACTCCCAAGTTTTGTAATACTTACAGCTCTGTGAACTGGTAACAATTCACACACTGTCACCAGGTCTCTGGACCACACTGTGTGTAGCCCTGTTTAGGTCAACTTTTTTTTCACCCCTAGCAGGTTGACTTGAATATGCAGTTAGTGGGAAAAAAAATCACTTTTGAATATGTCTATATAAGAATGTTGTAACCTTAAGTGAATTACTCTTCCTCCTGGGAGTCCAGACTAAGAGGCTCCCATCTCAGGGGTTTTCCAGCACCATTCTAGATCCCAGGGAAACACATGAAGTAAAAGCTGGAGGTTTTAGAGTGAAATGTGCCAGATAAATTTATGAGAGGCCTAATTAGCACAATCATTTTAGATAAGTAGAAACACAGGTTTTAAGTTAAATGCTTCTGAGCCTAATTATTTCCTCTTTTAGCATGGACTTCAGAGGAAACTGCACTAAATCATTCTGGAAATAGATTGCCAGTTCACAAGATGCTGAGAACTAATTATTGAATGCACTGAATCTTGTGCATGTTGTAACTGCTAAGAGTGAAGACATGGGAGAGCAACCATAGGGCTCCCCACCAGCCACTTCCTCCTCTCAAGCAAATGTCTGTGGACACATTGTTCCAGAAGAGTACGGGGTGTTCGATGTCCTATTAATTGACAGCACTTTTCCCTTTCAGTCCTCAAGATCACTGCTTAGCCTGCCCAGGTTCAAAACTCTTGTGTGTGAGCTGGGAGGAAAAAGAGAAAAAAGATGAAATGAATGTGAATAAAATAGAAATAAGCAAATGTCATTGATTACATTTCATTTGTTACTTTCATTATGGAACCCATTGCAACCCACCTATCATGTCTTTTGTTTCTCATCTATAAAAAAGATACAATGATAATAGTACCTACCACGTGATGTATAATTGAGTTCACATGTGGAAATATATTGGCACATGTAGCGTGTTCAATACATATTAACTCCCTATATCTACAGCTATACATCCATATGTGTTTACTTCTTTCCTTCATTCTAATCCACTAAAAAACCATACAGTATCTGGGTGACCAATTTTAAAAAATTATGCAGTTGATCTTTTTAAATTAAAAGCACTGGTATGATTTTACAAAATATAGCACTGTTTAATTTAAGATAGAGAGTTTTCATTAGTTTCTGTGATAAAAGCATATCTCACCAAGGGCAAGTTGAGTCCTGAGGTGTGGGTGTTATGATCAATCTTTGAGGGCAGGCTGCCTGACATGTACTTCATCATCCTCGCAAAGGTTCATCACCTCCTTTTGTTTTTCTATAAAATCATTAGTATCCATGTCCTGTGCCTGGGTCATTTTGGTTTATTGGTGAGAAAAGCAATTAGATGGCAGAGCACTCAGTGATGCCTGCCCTGACTAGGTGTTGCCACATGAACCTTGTAAATGCCCAGAAGAGTGAGAAAGGTGAGGCATTTGTAGGCTAGGTCTAAAGCTAAGGATGGCAAATCACCTTTTTATTTATAAATTCCAAGTCCACATCCCTCTATCCTGCTGTGTAAAATATAATCTCTTGGTGATTGGTTTAAGGTCCTAGGTGATGCTCTGCCAAGACATGAAGAGGATCTCTGGACATAGGTGTTCATATCTGAAGCTCTTTGTGAGCACCTGGCCTGGTCACAGACAACTATAGAAAGTCTGGAGCTGGGCACAGTGGCTCATACCTTGAATCCTAGCGCTTTGAGAGGTTGAGGTAGGAGGTTCACTTGAGGTCAATAGTTCAAGACCAGGCTGAGCAACACAGACTTCATCTCTACAAAAGTGAAAAAAGAAATACATTAGCCAGGGTGGTTGTACATGCTTATAGTCCCCTGATGTAGTTTGGCTGTGTCCCCACCCAAATCTCATCTTGAATTCCCATGTGTTGTGGGAGGGACCCGGTGGGAGGTAACTGAAACATGGGGGCAAGTCTTTCCCATACTCTTCTCATAATAGTGAATAAGTCCTACAAGATCTGATGGTTTTAAAGTGAGAATTTCCCCCGTACAAGTTCTCTCTCTTTGTCTGTTGCCATGCATGTAAGATGTGACTTGCTCCTCCTTGCCTTCCACCATGATTGTGAGGCTTCCCCATCCATGTGGAACTCTAAGTCCAATTAAACTCTTTCTTTTGTAAATTTCTCAGTCTTGGATGTATCTTTTTCAGCACCATGAAAATGGATTAATATATCCCCCAGTTACTTGAGAGGCTGAGGAAGGAAGATTGCTTGAGCCCAGGAGGTTGAGGCTACAGTGAGCTGTTAGCACACCACTACATTCCAGCCTGGGTAACAGAGTGAGACCCTGTCTCTTAAAAATATTAAAAATACATACATGCATACATACATAAGTAAAATCTGAAGACAGCACCTTTCCTTCTAATAGTGGGTTGCTGAGTTTCTTTATAGATTTCAGTGACTGCTCCCTATATGAATGTGTAAACTTCTCATAAGATGGCAAGTGTGTTCCTAGGGATAAATAATTACATTTGGTAGCAGTAAATAAAATTATTCTGAAATGGATCAAAGGTCTCGTCTATAGAGAAAGAACCCTTAGTTATCTTCACGCTTGGCTAAGTTGGTTTTCTGAAATGAGAATGTAATATTCCTGAGAGATTGAGTGTTCATATTGAATTCTTTTCATCTAAAAAAATAATCATTTACAGAGGTAGAGGTGAGCTTTCGTGCTAAACTAGACGTGGCAAAAACTTAGGTAATAAGGAATTTACTTTTTATTTTTCTGCTTTCTAACTTTCCTCCTTGACATTCCCTAAATTACTACTTTTGACCACTTTTTAAAAAATGTACATGTCCTCTCATGACACAGTCTGCCAGTCTCTTGGCTTTGTGACAGAGACAGCCAATTCTCTCTCCACAGCTTTAAGACTTCTTGTTATATGTAATAATAAATCTCTATCATCTAAGCCATCTTGATTCGGTGTTCTGTTCCTTGCATCTGAAAGCACCTTGATTCTTTTTCCTCTAAACAATAATGAGAGAATGAATCATTCTAAAGCTAAGTCATAATTGTGTTACTCCCATGCGCAGAAATCTTAGTAGCTACCTACTCCCAACCAAAAAACAAAACCCCACATTTATAGTGTAGTATTTAAGGCTCTCCTAAATTTTGTCCCGATCTGCTTCTCCAAGCTTATTTCCCACATGCTTAGTTTACCTGGTCCCTTCCATGGGTTACAATACTTTAAGAGCTGCAGTGAGGGAGAGAGGAGAGGAATGCAGCTGGGCCTGAACCTGGACCAAAGTACCCCTTGCCCCTACTCTCCTCTTCCAGTTTCCACCCTGCCTTCAAAAAAATGTTTGATTTCGACCTAAAAATTCATTTATGTTTGAGAGGCAGAAATCATTGTTAGTAAATTCTCCTGTATCTCAATGCAGAAAAAACAACAAATTTGAGTGTCCTTAAAGATGAAGGTTGCCTTTGAGAACATGGTTCCTAGATCCCTCAGCTCCAGGATAAGCACTGCCATGGGGTAGCCCTGGTCATATCATGTGTGCTAGAGATGAGAGATTTTTCTTTGGCAGCAGGAGATATATCCAGAGAATGCTGAAGCTCCAAGACTAAATTCTGTAGCAGAGATCAACAAAGAAGAACAAGGCATACGGTTGACCAGCATAAAGGCATGCAGCCAGCAAGCACTGAACCACTGCCACCGCCTTAGCTGCTGAGTCTGAGAACAAGCCTGAGAGCCTGCCTCTGTGTGTGATGCAAGCTTAGGAGCTCTGTCAGTGCATTCCTGTCACATTAAAGTGAAGGGCTCTCCATCAAGAAAGAGAGTGAAAGCCCTAAGTCAAAGTCAAAGGGGATGGGTTCTGCCCTTACAGCGATGTTCCTATTGGGACAGCCCCACCTGGTTTCCAAATTTCCCAGTCAGACTGAACATGGGAGCTTGTCAATCAGTCCTAGACACCTCTGTGACAGTGATACCGAGAGTAGAAGCCATACCCCTAAAGTACTCCTTAACCCAGGTGGGAGCATGGGCCTGAAGAAAGAGATTGGAAATGGTGCCAAGGGAGGCATTCCCACCTACTCCTTTTAACTAAGAGGTCCTGAGACTAAATAATGTAATTCTGCTGACCACATAAAGTTCCAGGATTCCCAGCACACAACACACTTGGTGAGGCCCTCAAATCCTGTGGCCCACAGCTCTTCCATATCTTCCCATAGCCAGACTACTGCACAGAGTCCACACCTTCTTGGAAGACATCAGCCCAAGTGGTGCATGTGCTTTCAAGCTTCAGAAGTTGTATGGAAAGGTCAGGTTGAAACTGATGCCTCTTTCCAAATCCAGAAAATTCCTAGCAGCAAGATAGAGAGAAGCAAAACCCTGAACACACAGATATCTGCCTTTGGAATGATCCAAAACTTTTCCCACAACAGCCCCCAGCTCCAGCCAACCAGGGCCATATGTGTCTTTCTAGACTTTCAGGAATGTTAGGCTCTGAAATGTAAAGGCCAATTGTCTCCAACCCTGCATCCAATCCAAGTCTTTCTGGAGTCAGTTGTCCAGACAATGTGCCCACAATTCCAGATGATGGAAACCTCTCTCTTGGAAAAGAGGTCTTCGGTGTTCTTGGGGTACACTCCCCAAATCCCCAAAGATTGTTTTCAGAGACGTTTTAATAGCAGCTGGCAGAGAAACCGTGAGATTTTCCTCTTGGGATAAGCACAGCTGACATAAGGCCCAGCATAGAGATGACTAGGATGATCCCAGGCTCTTGGTGAATATTCCCATTTTCCCTTGACCAGTTGAGAGACCTCTCAGTCCTACCAGGGAAGACTTTTCCAAAGCACTGTCCCACAGATGGGCTCCAGTTGGGAATTTGAGTTTGGGATGGGATGGTTCTTCATGTCATGAAATAAAATGTCCATCTAAATATCAAATGTGGGATCTAACTCTCAGATGATACCTCAAAAGATGAGAGGCTGGGTGTGCCCTGGGAGATGGTGAATTACAGTCAGGTAGCTCAGTTGTGCTGCCTGCTCAGCAGAAGACAGCACCCCTGCCATGTGGTGAGCACCCTCAGCAGGAAGATGACATGGGAATCAGGTCATTCTTTCTCATATCTTGGGGTCCAAACAGCAACAGTGGTTGGCAGAATCTTAGCGAACCAATCAGACTCAATAAAAGGACTAACAGCTCAGTCATCACCATCACTACCTTTCAACCCTTCCAGAAACCCCATTAGCCTCAACACAGCTTCTGCAGTTTAACACGGCCTTAGGCAGGGGCCCTTGAATAAATCTGTGGCATGCAGCCAGGCGTGTCCTCTTGATGTGAACTCTCTAAAATCTCCCACTCTACATAGCCCAGTCCACAATGTGGGACTTGCCCTGGGAAACCTCAAGTTTCCCCAGGTTCCATCATACCTGGTGGGCCTAGTGGCAAATCCTGATGCTGCTGCTTCCATTAAACTGCACCATCTTGAAGTGAGCAGGTCTGGGAAAGGATAGGCTCTGGAGGTAAGATGTACTAGACAGAAGACTTCTGCAGATTATTTGATGATTGATATTTTGAATATACATTTTGATATCTTGAGTGTCCAACTTTGCAGTGTCAAGTTCCACCAGATTATATCATGATACCATGAAGCTAGTGGTTAACTCAAATGAAAACGCCCCTCCAACTCCCTCACCCAACTTATCATTAATAAAAAACATGCCAGGAATTGACATTAATAATACATAAAATCTTCAAATTTTAGACCCAGACTCTATGATTCCAATGACAACCCTCTAGCTCAATGGGAATAACCTAGCCACTTCTCACTCCAACTTGACGCCCTTCCTGAATGCCACGGGACCCAGCATACTTCCCCATAGTGCTCCAATGGGGCCTGCTTTGATGTCACACAATCCTATGATGAGTCACAAGTCCTAGGAGCCTTGGCTGGCATCACAATCCCATGATGGGTCATGAGTCCCAGGAGCCTTGGTTGGCATCTCAAGGACAGAGGAATTTCTCTAGGTGTTTGTAAGCCTGGAGGCCCAGAGTGTCTGACTCCTTTGCCGTGCTGGGAAACAGCATGCCTTCAGCATTTGTGTACCCAGATCTGCAGCAATCCATACATGAGTTTGATCTGTCTTCAATGATTCCATCACAGAAGTCCAACCAGACACTGAAATATATTTCCCTCGAGGGAAAATCTCAGGCCATAAATAATGCCAGGGTTTTTGCAGATGGAGGAGGTGACAGGCAGACAAGTTCCAAAGTGGCACTGGCATTGCCTGGTCTAGGGTCAGCACAAGCTCTGAGCATCCTTTGGGTACAAGTGTATCCTTTCCAGACTTTCTCAATGACATTGCTGGCCTTTCTCAAGCAATAACACCAAAAAAAGAAAAAGAAAAGAAAAAAAAAAGGAACTAAGTTTAGCATAGGATAGGGATGGAAAAGAAATCTTTCTTTTTTAAAAATGGTGAAGTGTAGGACGTTGTTTTTGTGTTCAAATGCTCTTCGGTACTGTCTCTCCATGTGTATACAAATTCACCTTCATGTTTCTCGTGTTGTCTCTCATCCTTCCCCATCTCTGCTAAGTGTGCTTCACAGACATCCTGCCCACCTCGCTTCCCTCCTCTCTTTTTCCCTTGGGCACTGACCTACAAGGTGTTCCTCTGGGTGATGAACGTAGCCAGGCCTCCACTTCCAAGCTGAGCTGCTTCCTGGGTTTGCGGGAAAGAGAGGTCAGCCACTGGGCTTTCTATGGTTTTTCTTTCCCCGCTTTGTCTTCTCCTTCACTTATATGCCCTTCCCAGCACCCCGCCCCCCCGCCTTGTTTCCTGTCTTCCTTTTACTCAGAATTCCCAGGTGAATTGTATTAATGTGGGAGTGGAACAGATGCTAGAAGTTACCCAGGACTTTTGTTTTTGTTTTCTTTTTTTTTTTTTTCTTAATGTTGTGGTTATTTCCCTTTCTTCCTCCTCCCACACATGCAATGTTAGAGCAACTGCCATTCCATTTGGTACAGAACCACTCCCTGGGGCTGTGATGTCTGAAAAATAAAATATATTATTTATTGCAAAATTAAAAACCAGAAAGATCACTTTAAGGCTGAATCAAAAAATCACTTCCATGAGACGCTTCTTGGTCTCCCAGGAAGAACAAATGTCATTTTCTTTGGAACTTGCTACTGAGATCTAACACTTTCTTCTCTCATGTTCTTATAATATATATATAAAATATATATATATTTAATTTCAGCTTTCCTATAAACTGAAACTTCATGAGGGTTGGGGCTGAGCCTGATTTAATTTCAGATGTTCCACAGTGCTTTGCCTACAGACATTGTGCACAAAAATTTTCTCTAACCACTTTAAATTATAGCTAAACATGGGGAATGGTGAAAAGGATCAATTAAAGCAAGCCACAAGTTGGGACATGAAACTCAATTTATGAAATTAGGAAAAAAAAAAAAAAAAGTAGACATGAGAAGGACAGAACCTGAGCTATAAATAGCTTCAGGGAGACTAAGCAACAGATGGCAGAGGGGTTTGTATGAGATCACAAGTTGCTGAGGGTGAACAGCCAGAGCCCTCTGTAAAGAGAGGGAAGTTTATAAAATTGGCTTCTTAGCAGAGTGAGGCAATGTCAGGATTTGCCGTGGCTTGCACTGGCTCAGAAAGCCCCCACATCAGCTGAAGTGAAGTCATGCTGATGACCGCCCTGCACGGCTGGCTGTACCTTTAAGGCTGCAGAAACTGGGAATTTTCATAAAATTCAGTGTTCCTCAGGAAAAGCTGGAGGTTAAAATTTTATCAGATTCAGTGCCACTGTAAAATGGCTCCTTTGTGGCATCCCCAAATTAGTTTCTCCCTCAGAGCACCTTATGTCACCTAGTCCCGGGTCAGTTACAATAATTGAGGGCTTAGAAGGGCAGAGTGCACGTGGAGAAGAGAAACAGGCATCTGTGTCTACCTCAGAAACAATTCTGTGTACGTGACTAAATCTTAATTTTTTGCAACCATCCTTTTTAAAAGTGATTGTTTTCTACATCTTATTTTTATTTATATTAAGAATGAAATCTGCAAATGAAATCATGTCTTTTGAAGCAACATGGATGAAGCCAGAGACCATTATTCTAAGCAAAATATCTCGGGAATCAAAAACCAAATACCACATATTCTCACTCATAAGTGGAAGCTAAGCTGTGGGTATTCAAAAGCATACACAGCGGTATAATGAACATCAGAGACTCAGAAGGGATGAGGGATGAAAAACTACCTATTGGGTACAATGCAAACTATTTGGGGTGACAGGTGCACTAAAATCCCAGACTTCACCACTATACGATTCATTCATGTAACTAAAATCTACTGTACCCCTAAAGATATAGAAATTAAAAACATTTTTTAAAAAGAATAAATATTCTCAAGACTTAAAAAAATGAAAGAAAGCAAGTGTTGGTTAGGATGTGGAGAAAGAGAACCTTTCTAGACTGTTGGTCAGAATATAAATTGATACAGCCATCTTGGAAAACAATATGAAGGTTCCTCAACAAACTAGCAATAGAATTATCATATGATCCAGCAATCCCACTTCTACACATATATGCAAAAGAAATGAAATTAATATGTCAAAGAGATACCTGCATTCTCATGTTTATTGCAGCACTATTCACAGTAGCCATGGTATTGAATCAACTGACATGCCCATCAGCATGAATGGGTAAAGAAAATGTGGTGTGCATATACAATGGAATACTACTCAGTCTTTAAAAAGAAGGAAATCCTGTCACTTGTGACAATACAGATGAATCTACAGGATACTAGGCTAAGTGAAATAAGCCAGGCACAGAAAAGCAAATATCACTTGAATTCACTTATATGAGGAATCTATAAAAGTTCACTATAAAAATTCACTAATATGAGGAATCTATAAAACTCAGCCAGGCGCGGTGGCTTATGCCTGTAATCCCAGCACTTTGGGAGGCTGAGGCAGATGGATCATTTGAGGTCAGGAGTTCGAGACCAGCCTGGTCAACATGGTGAAACCCCATCTCTACTAAAAATGCAAAAATCAGCTGGGCATGGTGGCAGTCGCCTATAATCCCAGCTACTCGGGTGGCTGAGGCAGGAGAATCGCTTGAACCCAAGAGGCGGAGGTTCCAGTAAGCCAAGATCGCACCACTGCACTCCAGCCTGGGCACTAGAGTGAGACTCAGCCTCAAAAAAAAAAAAAAAAAAAAAAAAAAAAAGAAGGAAAGAAAAAGAAGAAGAAAAAGTTAAACTCATCGAAGTGGGGAGTAAATTTTGTGCTGGAATATGGGGGTTAGAGGACAGACAGGAAAGTAGATATGATTGTCAAAGGGTACAAAGTCCAGTTACAAATAATAAATTCTAGTGATCTATTGCACAGTATGGTGACCTTAGTTAATAGTAATGTATGGTTCAAAATTGCTAGAGTAGATTTTAAATGTTCTCACCACAAAGTAATAAGTATGTGAGGTGACGGTGATGCTAATTAGCCTAATTTAATCATTACACAATGTATACATGTATCATAATATCACATTGCTTCCCATAAATATATACAACTGTTATTCGTTAATTAAAGATAAAATTAAATTTTAAAAAGTTTCTGTAAAGCTTGCTTAAGTACCGCAATGATAACCCTCTGAAAGTAGCCTCTGACAAATGTGCAATAAATAGGTACTCTTAAGATGAGTAATGTCATATTTAGGAGTCCTAACTTCTAAACTTAATGCTGATGAGAAATTCCCATGGCATTGCTACTGTGGGGACCAAATACAAGCCATGAACAGTTCATCAGGAATTTTATCACTCTCCTGAACTTAACACTCTCTATTTACTCACAAGTGTAATCTGCTTTAAATCCAACTGAGGAAAATTTAGACTTGCCAAATTAAAAAGCCAGCAGAATGATTATCTGCTAAAGAAAAGGATCATTTGCTCTATCAATACTTCAGGTAACAAGCTGCCTTAGTACATTTTAAAGTTTGAAAACATTTATTTCTCAGCAACTCTGGATTCCTGGAAATGGATGTGCCTGTATTTTTCTTCAGTGCTCTAGCACAGACCCAGACCATTTCTGAAGCCAGTTAGAAATAAGATGGACAACTAACAGTCTGCGTGATGTACTCTGTGGCTTGTGAGTCCAGAATTAGAGGCCAAAGAAGAAAGTCACTGAATCCATTTTTCTAGCACTGATTTGCTGTAAATCAATTTTAAACCTCAAAAATCAACTATTTTATTCTGCTGACAGGGAAATCATATTACATAGCCTACTCCATGTAAAGTAGTTTTGGTTTCTGAAAAGGAAAAAGAACATGATCGGATTTAGCAAAATGGTGTATTAATAGGGGGAAAATCAGATCATCAGAGAATATTAGAGCTTAAATGGTCCTTAGCATTCTCAGTCCAAATCCTTTACACTGTAGATGCTAAAACTACAGTGGACATTTGAGTGGTGTCTGTCCAGAATTTCTTCTCTTCCCCAGTCAACCTTAAGAGACAGGTCCATTTCCAGGAAAGAAGTGATAAAGGGTGATGGTATTACTGGCATTATTAATGCCAGGCCTTCTGAAGGGACTCCTCTGAAGCTTCTCACTGTATGCCACACTAGATATTAATACATGCAAATTTTTTATATATAGTGGGTGCCAGGAAAAAAAATGGTTATCATATGAATTTGAAGAATGCTCCACGTTTATTATTTTCATCAAGTAAAGCAGATTTTTTTTTTTTCTTTTTTGGTTTGTTCTGACTTGTTTTGCTTTGGCCTGGGGTGGAGTAGAACAGAGAGAGAAAGGGACTACAAATTATGAAGCATAATCCTGCATTGACAGGCATACAAATTTAAACACAGCTTTGAGTTTGAATTCATCTATATAATGTCTAAACCATGCAGTTCTGTCATTCTGTAGATCAACTTAAGAAATAAAAGACAAGGCAGGTTTCTGGTTAAGATGTATCCTCCTATTCTGTCCTATACTCTGATCTAGGAGGATTTCGAATGTGCTGCAGTGACATATTATGGCAAAGTGTTCTGTCTTGAAAATAAATAAGATATTTCAGTTAAAAATAGATACAGAGATTAGAAGTGGATAAATCTCATTATGTTTGGAATTTGGATTGAATTCATATGAGCGTTCTAGGAGTTCTGAGACTTAATGACAAACTACAGAAATATTTGGGGATTAAAGAACTCATCAAATCCAGGAAAAACATATGGCCTTTAAGGACTTAAAAAACATACACACACCATACACACGCACACACACACGTGTATATATATCAATTGCTATTTTTAACTTAGGAGAGAAGAATGAATGAATGAGGCTGTAAGTTTTCCATGTTTATGTGTTTTCCACTTCTATGGGAGAAGAGGATGCTATTCTGACCCATGTGGTCTGGAGCAGGCAGATTAAATATAAGAGCACACAATAGTTTCTCAATGGCCATACTAAGAACTGGGCTTTCTTGTGGGTACAAAAAAAGAGATAGCCTGGCCTGAATTCAAATTATGTCTCGTTTTAGTTGCTGTGTGGCCCACTTGTGCTATTCTTTCTCACAGAGCCTCCATTCCTTCAACTTGAAGGAGGAGGGTAACAGAGTGAAGGTAAGAGTCCCTAGTACAGAGTAAACTTTAAAAACCATGTCTAACTTAAAAAGGAGAAACTTAAAAACCCTAAAGATGAAAGTAGAAATTTACCTTCATGTTGACAATGTGAAAGGCTCTGTATGTTTCTGAGGAGTCCTGCCTCTTTTGTACTGCTTATGTAAATGGAGTCCTGCTTCTGCAAATGGGCCTATTTATTCAACTCTGTGTCAGTAGTTATTTATGGGCTATAACACCAGGAGAGGCAGTGGCCCTTAAGAGAGAGAATCGGCCGGGCACGGTGACTCATGCCTGTAATCCCAGAACTTTGGGAGGTTGAGGCGGGTGGATCACAAGTTCAGGAGATGGAGACCATCCTGGCTAACACGGTGAACCCCTGTCTCTACTAAAAAATACAAAAAAATTAGCTGGGCAGGGTGGTGGGCACCTGTAGTCCCAGCTACTTGGGAGGCTGAGGCAGGAGAAGGGCGTGAACCCAGGAGGCGGAGCTTGCAGTGAGCCAAGATCAGGCCACTGCACTCCAGCCTGGGCGACAGAGTGAGACTCCGCCTCAAAAAAAAAAAAAAAAAAAAAAAAAAAAAAAAGAGAGAGAGATAATCATGGGCTTGTGGTAAGAACTAGGCTTGAGCTCTGACTCCTCCAGGATCTCTGACTTTGGAAAAATTATTAAACTTCACTGAGTTATGGTTTCTCGTCTGTAAAATGATATGATGGAATGAAGTCTGAGTCTCCCCAAAATTCTTATATTGAAGCCTTAACCACAGTGTGATTGTATTTGGGTGTAGAGCCTTTAGCAGGTAATTAGGGTTAGATGAAGTCACAACAGTGGGCCCCTTATAATGAGATTAGTGCCCTTATAAGAAGCAGGCCAGAGCTGTTGCTCTTTCCACCATATGAGGATACAGCAAGAAGGCAGTCATCTGCAAGTCAGGAAGAGGGTCTTCACCAGGAACTGAATTGGCTGCCACATTGTTCCTGAACTTCCCATCCTCCACAAATGTGAGAAATCAATGTCTGTTGGTTAAACCACCCAGTCTATGCTATTCTGTTGTAGCAGCCTAATCTAAGACAGATAGAAATAAGAATACCAATCTATTGTATAGAGTTGTTAGGCCACAAATGAGACACTTGTATATTAAATGTATGTAAATTTTCAATCAATTTTAAGTACTATATTAGGACCTAGAGAGATTTGAAAGTGAATCAGACACAGACCTTGCCCTCAGAAAGTTCAGTTTCCCAAGTGATGTAAGACTCTTATATAATCAACAAGTATACAAAGTATGAAGGGCCACATTCATTAATTCTTTGTTCATTCATTTATTTAACAAATATGTTTTGAGCATCTAACTATGTGCCAGGTGTTATTCTAGATTTTCAGGAGACTGCAGTAAACAAAAGAAATTCTGTGTTCTTAGAGAATTTGTATCTGAGTTTGGGAAGCAGTCAATATACAAAATGTTAAATATGTCTGGTAGTGGGAAGTGCTTTGAAGAAAAAAAAAGTAAGACAATAGATAAGAGTAATAAGGGGCACATGGCCATTTTGTACAAAGTGATAAGGAAAGC
Organism: Theropithecus gelada; assembly: GCF_003255815.1. Lineage (NCBI taxonomy): Eukaryota > Metazoa > Chordata > Mammalia > Primates > Cercopithecidae > Theropithecus > Theropithecus gelada. The sequence goes on from NC_037673.1 coordinate 64,890,777, forward strand.
TCTAGCCAGGTCTGTCTGATAAGGGACATTTGAGCATATGCATCCATGAAGGGAGCCAATGATCCAAGAGGTTTTTGGGAAAAAAATGTTCCAGGCAGAGGGAGCAGCAAGTGCAAATATGCTGAGGCAGCTGGGTTGTTTATTTATTTGTATTTATTTATTTTGTGAGACAGCGTCTCACTCCATCACCAAGGTTGGAGGGCAGTGTCGCAATCTTGGCTCACTGCAACCTCCGCCTCCCAGGTTCAAGTGATTCTTGTGCCTCAGCCTCCCAAGTAGCTGGAATTACAGGCATGAAACTCGATGCCTGGCTAATTTTTGTATTTTTAGTAGAGACGAGGTTTTGCCATGTTCACCAGGCTGGTCTCAAACTCCTGAGCTCAAGTGATCCACCGGCCTCGGCCTGCCAAAGTGCTGGGATTACAGGCGTGAGCCACTGCGCCCAGCCAGCAGTCTTAATCACACAAAAAATTCTTCAAAGGGGTTCTGGGAATTCAGAGTTGAGATTATTTTCAGCTAAGGGTGATAATGACACAAGACCCTAGAGAAGGGGCTTGTAAAAAGATACCACAAATTTTCATGTTATTTCATACTTTTTACTTGTTTTTTACTTAGATCATATTTCATAAATTCCTATCAATAAGTACAGTTTTTAAATTCTTATTCTCCTCTCAAAGAAAAGCCATAAACATCACTTTTCATTTTCCTATAAACAAAATGAATGAACATCGCTATTAGTTATCCTTTCCATTTCAGATTATTAATATTATCATCATTTTCAGACACAAGGTAGATTGTAGTTAACAACCTGTGCTTTGAAGTCAAGCAGACAGTAGCTGATATCCCAATTCAACTTCTTACTAGATTTCTCACCTTGGGAATATTGCTTAGGCTTTAGAATCATAGTTTCTGTCACCTCTTTTTACCTATGGCTCCTCATGGATATGGTACTAAAAAATTGCTCAGTGTTGCTATCCTTTTCCACCCTGTCTTTACTGAAATATTCATAAACATCAAACTAGAAAGCAAGAAGCCCCAAATCTAAAAGTCACACTATGCAAATTTTATACAAAATAAATGAAAGTGAAAGTGTGAAGAGAAGTAAGAACAAATATATATACGTCTTTACTGAATAAAAAGGGCTTTCATAGATATTCACCTATTAATTCTTTGATAAACTTGTAGCCTGAATATTATTCATCTTCAGTCGATTGATAAAAAATACAACTCAGACAGATTGAGTTATTTTGGCTAAGATCACTCAGCTCGTAACTGGCAAGGCTGCAATTTGTATTGCTCTTCTGAGTCCAATTCCTTGGGGTTAGCTATTGGTACAACTAGTGCCCAAGCAGTCCTCGCAAGACTGGAAGAACTTCCAAATGATTAACCAAGTTGGTTGCATTATGGGCGGCCTCCCTCCTACTTGTGGAATTTGTTTTCTCACTGAAGATTATTTTAAAAGTTACCTAAGCCTCTTCAAAAAGCTTCAGAAATTCCTGGTTATATGATAGATAATGATGTATACAAGGCTTCCTTCTGGATGATTCTACAGGGTCTAGAATGTAAATAGTTTCTCTCTATGGTGAGCAAGATCTCTGTGCTATAAGGCTCATTTGGTCACTCATCTGGGAGCTCTGCAAGAACTGGGACCATGTCTTACTCATCTCTGTATCCCTAGGCCAGCCCAAAGCCTGGCATGTGGGAAGCACTCAGGTGGGGTTTGAGCACCAGCATGCTAGGCATTATGATGGTGATGCCTGTTAAAAATCATTGGTTAAGCTCCACTTTTGCTGCAGTAAACAGACTAGACATCAGCTGTCATAAGAAAACATATTACCAGGCAACTTTTCATTTTTTCATCCCGAATCCAAGCAACTGGCCAGGACGGTGAGATGACAGCCCTGCAGCTTCCACATCTCACATCATTTCTCTCTTCTCCTAGTTCCTTTTCAGACAGCTTTTTTGTTTTTTTGTTTTTCCAAAAGCCCAAGCCTGAGCCAGAACTACAGGTTTTGTTTGCCCCAACAGGGAAAATATTTTTAAAGCGAGGATGTTAAATCACCCTGCACTTTTAGTCTCTTGAGTATCAGTGTCGACTTAAACCTTCCCCATGGAGAAGGGTGGCACTGATCTCTAGACTGGTGAGGGAAATCAGCACCAGCTTGGAAGGTAGCTGCACTGAGTTTCAATCTCTGCACTGTCGTATAACAATGGCTGAATTTATTTACCAGTTACCTGCACTGATCACCTTACACACATTGCTTTCTTTAACCCTCTGTGAAGGATTCTCATTATCATTTGCATTTTGAAGATGAGAAAGTTAGAGCAGAGAGGTGAAGTGACTTGCCCAAGGTCACAGAAAGTGATCAGCAGATCTGAGATGAAACAAACCAATTGGACTTCACAGCTGTATTCCTAACTATGCTACATCAGGCAAGTGAATGACCCTCTCAGCACCTCCATTTTCTTGTCAGTGAGATGAATGGAGGAACAACGACTTTATTGGATTGTTAGGAAAAGTAACTGAGATAATGCAGGCAAGCTCCTGACACTTAGCAGTTACTTAAGATATGTCAGTTCTCTCCTTTCCTTTACATAACCTGGAATTGGAGAGCATCACCTCTTAAGCAATCCTTTATAAGTATAAAGCTGAAATTAATCCAAATCACACCAGAGCCAATGACAATAAAGTTGATTTGTTCAGACTTATTATTTTGTTTCAAAAAGATCTGTCTCCAATTTCCTCGGCAGCCCCACAGAGCCAACCCAAACTGAAAACACATGCAGCGAATGCAAACTTATTGGTGAAACATGATAGACACTTCAAGAACCAGGAAATTCCTTCTTTAAATGACTTGCTCCTTAGCCAAAGCAGTTATGGGTTAAACAATACAGCAGTGCGGCTGTGGCCTTCAAGATGCACAGTGGGGCTTCAAGCTCCTGGAGGGAATGGAAGCACAGGGCTCTGCTTGCCAGCTGGCACCGACACTCCACGGACAAGATACGCATGGCCTGGCCTTCCAAGTTGAGAGCAATTGCTGGCAGTACACTGTGAGCATGTGAAGCTAAGGGAGTATTTTTTTTTAAAGTCCCATCATTGTTTTTCTTTCTTTAAATGGTAGCCACTGAAAAGCTATGCAAACACTTCAGCTGCGGAATATTTAATCTGACATTTGGCATGGCTCCCTTGTTGATCCAAGACATAAAGTATGCAGTTGTTTCATTGCTTACTCAAAAAAGATAAGCTAGATACAATTTAATTTTCCTTCTCCTTGCTTTTAGCTGGGTCCCTACATGGATTCATCCTTGATTCCCAAGCAATGGGATGACAATTATAGACCACAAGAGCAGAAGGTGAATAGTTCATTTAACTAAATGGGTCAATTTAATACGTTTCTTCTGGGGGGTGAAGGGGGATACTCTGCTAAAAGCTGTAGAAGTCCCTGTGGCTGTGGTGTGTTCAAGGGTTTGGCAGCTCTTCTCACTGGAGTTGGTGTTTCAGGGTTTCATGTGCTGTCATGGAAACATCACCAGAATGGTCCCCTCATCACTCTGTTGTCATTGGTTTTTAGCAAGAGGAGAACTAACATCTTGTGGGAATCTTCCACCTGTTCACATCGGACATACCTCCTGGCTGTATCTGCTCTTTCACTCCATCAGGACAAGCTTAACTATCTCACTGGCAGATTTGGTTTCCTAAAAGTAAATCTCCTGTAGGTTCCCTTTCACTGTCATTGAATGGTTTCTGACCCTAGACAGGTAAGGAGAACATTGCCCCTTCTCACAAAACACAGGGATCCAAAACTGTGTGGGCAGTTCTTGTTTCTCAGCACGTGCAGGGAAGGACACAGAACTGTCCAACATTCCAAAGGGAACAGAGACCTTCCTTATCCAAGTGTTCCTCCGCTGGAGAGTTAGGACAGTTGCTGAATGTAAACAAACACACTTTCTAAAGTCTCATCCTTTCTGCAGGTGGACCAAGAATGCCAAAAACACTGGAAATTATAGTCCAATGTGCACTTTATTCATTCTCCTGTGTTTCAATGTCCACTGTTATAACAACTGTGATTTAAACATCAGGCTACTGTCACTTGACTGCAGGTAATGATACAATTTTGCTTTAGAGAAATATTGAAACCGAGTTCATCCTTTAAAAAGGGATGGATGAGGGAATAAGTAGAAGAGAATCAAATGGATTTGTTAAAATAAACCAAATCTTAAAAACCCTGAAACTGCTAAAGTAAATGGAAATGACAAATTTGGATATTCTCTTAGTTCTGATTTAAGTTTCTGGATCCTGTTCCAAATGAAAATATATCTCTGTTTCTAATGGAAAATTCAAAGAACACAAACCTGAGCTTTAAAAGCCATGTCCCAGTTTGTTCTTTTATGGTGTTTGAGCTTGAGGGATTCAATTTGGTGAGAAAGGAGCTTCTTAACCTTAAAAAAAAACTTTAGTTAACAGACAAAATTGTGCTTGAAGGCAGGGAACTCTTATAAGAATGGCCTTTCTGGCAGGTGTAACACAGTTATATCTTGCAATTATGAATTTGTATTTAAAATATCTGTCTAAATACTATTAATAGAGTTTTTCAAAGATAGTGACAAATGATTTTTACTTTCTTCTTTATAACTTTTGTCTCTCTCTCCTTTACAGTTTTGGACATTGAATATCTGTTTTGTATATAAATGGAAAAATGAAAGTTAAAAATACATTCTTTCTCCAAGGATCTAGCAGTGAACCTTTTCTTGGAGTGCCTAGTAAGTCCTGAAATGAGGTAATTCTGAGCATCCTCACTGCAATGAGGCACTCATTCTGGGTCTGGAAACTTCCGTGGAGAGTTTCCAGCAGCCTTCTTTAAAGGGTTCAAACTCTTTTTCCACTTTTTCCAGGCCTTCCCCATGTAAGAAGGCCTTAATATCATGTCTCTATAATGCATCAATTATAATCAAATTACGGCAGTGATAAACTAAATTCCATAAGCCAATAATATTTCATAGAAATTGCTTCCCAAAGTTTTGTGAACATGTTTTCAGTTGTCCAGTGTCTTCAAAGTAGGTGGCAGGGCATTTCTTGGTAAGTAATTGGGAAGCATACCAGAGCTCTGAAAGTCCTCCTAAATTCCTTAAAATATAGATTACTATAGATAATTGAGTAACTCTTTAGGGTCTAGAGTGGCAGAGTAGTGACATCTCACCTGCTGACCCTAATTGATGGGGGGAAGCTTCTGGAATGTTCTATTGAGAGGAAGTAGAAGGAATGGGCTCAGGCTGATGAGTGATGTTGGCACCGTGTCTAAGGTAGCAATATTGGTGACACAGTTGGTTTTAAATTGCCAACCCTGTTCTAGATTTTGTCTGAATGAGTTTCTAGTGATTTGTGTAGTAGTCAAAATGTCTTTCCCAAAATGTTTACTTGGACAATATGGAAGCATATCCTAGGGGTACCTCACACTATTTCTCTCTTCTTTCCCACTTTCCTGTCTTTTTTGCATGACAGGAGCTTCGGGGTTAGTGGCCAAAGTTTTATGAAGACTCCATGATCTGTGCTGGAGGCTGTGATGCTGTGGTTAAGTTCTTAGTGAACACTGTCACCCTTCTCTTAGAAAGCCAGCATTTAGAACCCGTGTTTCATATTTGGTCTTAAAAAAAATAAAAGTAAAAGGAATGAAAACAAGAATCCTTCTTTTAATGATTTGCCTTTATATTTGCATTTCCCCCAGTCCTGTACCACTCCACCACAGAAAGGAAATTTTAGGGCAAGATAATCCTATGAAGGCAGTGCTAAACTATCTCTCAGCAGTATCTTTTGCCATTGCCTTTCAACAGATTTCTTATTTATATTTAGATTGTAATGTATTCAATGTATGCAATGGAAACCTTAGAGAAATCAACTAAAGCTGAATTTCTATGGAAAAAATACTTTACTTCCTGCCATATTGCTGCAACAGAAATTTTATTGGCAAAGTAAGTTGCAATATTACTCCCAGCAGAAGATTTCTGCATATGTAAAAAAAACCTGGGAGTATAATTGCTTCATTCAAAAATAAAAAGAGGAAAAGAAAAAATGAGCAATTGGGAATCATGTTGCCATAACCATCGTTAAGCTCTGTGTTTATTAAATCTGACTTATAAAAAGCCATATTTATTAAACATAAAAAGAAAGCAGTGAATTGTCTCAAGATGTTATACCCTATAAAGTTTACGTCCATACAAAATTTGTTAAAAGAAAAAGAAAAAAGGAAACAAGTTAGAACTTCTAATATTGGAAATACAAGGATTTAGCAGAAGATAGGAGTGAATGCAATTTTAACATTTCCCTAGTAACTATCAAAACCAGATAAAAAGACTACAATGAGGCAAAAAAATGTAATAAAATTATACCAGCACTGAATCTTAGTAACAGTGTCAATCTAATACTATAAAATGTCTGACATTTCTATCAGAAAAAAAAAAATGGCTTTTCAATCAAAACAAAGATCCCGTGTACCACCACACAACTTAGGGAATAATAACATCATATAAATTATGAAAAATAAAAAGAGAACATTGTAAGAGATTCTTCTAAATATCTCTTAGTTTAAAAGGACAAGGACTGAAAGAATTGGGAGGCTGTGGGAAAAACCATTGCAATTGGAACCCAGCTCTGTTCTGCGTGGAGAGTCCTTGAGGAAATCCAGAGAACGTTTTTCGTATTTGTCTCTAGCTCAGAGAGTTATCAATGCTCTTTGAGTGGTAACGGGGAAAAGCAATCTCTAGAAGGTAGCTCATTGAAGATCTGGGACTCAACCCACTAGGAACTATTGCTGCTGCTACATATTACAAGTTTATAAGTATAAAAGCATTGTGATGTGTGAAGGGGAAAAGCTGTGGCAGACAAAAAAATATATAGTTTGTCCACTCACCAAACAAAAAGTGCATAGTAGTGGGGATTTCCTGATCTTAAATTTGTACTAGTGTGACTGGTAACTCCGAGTCTGCTGAATGAAACAGAATATTCTCTCAGCTCAGTGGAACTAGAGCTTAGTGAGGTAGTTTCCATAATACATAGAAAAAACTTACAGTCATAAAATTATTTGAATATAATGGCTCAAAATTCATACCTATCTCCTCAACCAAAAGTTGCTGAATTGCTTAAATGGCTGAATCGATTCCATTAACTTGTGGCAGTCATGCATTCAGCCTACATTTTATGGGGAGATAGAAAACTCCCCCAAGTTAAAGGAGAGGAAATGCAAAAGAAATACATCATACTATTTATTTATTTATCACCTGCTTTTTTTTTTTTTTTTTTGAAAATGACAGTAATAGACATTTCTCTTTTTTAACTAAAGTAAATGTAATAAAATAGACTAAATGGGCTGGGGAGGTTGCTCACACTGATAATCCCAGTGCTTTGAGAAGTTGAGAAAGGACAATAGCTTAAGCCCAGGAGGTTGAGGCTGCAATCAGATATAGTCACACCACTGCACTCCATTCTAGGAGACAGAGCAAGACCCTGTCTCTTAAAAAAAAAGAAAAAGAATAAAAAGTATGATAAATTTTACATTCTAAAAAAGAGTATCATTTTAACAAATATTTATTCTGGGAGACCCAAATAAAAGTAAATGTTGCTTTCGTTTTAAGGAGATAATATAAAATATAAATTCTAAGAAATGATAAATTAATAGACTGAAATTAAAAAGTACAAACTTAGCAATAAAAACAAGCAAGTTATTTCAAAATTTAAAATTTTATTATAAGTTGAAATAGAGAGCAAGTGGGGACAGAGAGTGAGAAAGAAAGAGAGAGAGGAGAATAGATGCAGAAAGACGAATCAGTGGCATTCAGGACTAGCAGCAGGAAGTTCTACAGTTTGGAGAGGGAAGGGACAGAATGCTGGAAATAGAAGGTAATAGATACCAAATGCAAAAACAGAGATCCTGTGTATGAATAATGAGTATGAATGAAAAACTGAGAAAAAGATTTTTAAATGTAAAAGAAAACAAACTAACTGAATTGAAAGAATTTTTTACTGTACAGAGTAAAAAACAGTACTCTACTTAGACAAAATTATTGGAAAGCAATCAATAATTTCTTATGATATTCTGAAATTGAAAGGTAAAGAATTCTGAAAGCACTGAGACAGAAGAATCCAATCACTTAAAATAAGAAAAAATGTCATGCTGGCTTCAGACTTCACCTAGGTATGTATGTTACCAAAAGACATAGCAGACACAGCCCAAGACGAGAAACTATTCAAATGCCTACTAATGGTAGTTGTATATTCCCATCACAAAATAGTAAATGGCAATAAGACTAAACTATGTATGACTATATGCAAAAGTATAGGTGAATCTCATAAAACTAATATTGAATGAAAGAAGCGAAAAATAAAAAAGTAAATCCTGCATGAATCCATTTACATAACAACACAAAGTAAGGCAAAACAAATCCATGCTGGGAGAAGTCAAGTAATGGTTACCCACGAGGGGAGAACACCAGCAAGGGACTGGTGAAAACTTCACTGGGTGGCTGATAATCTTCTGTTTCTTGATCTGCAGGCATTTTATAGTGTGTTAAATTACTCATTTTATAAAAACTTACCAAACTCTACATTTGTGACTTGTGTACATGAATAAAGCATTTTTAAATATTGAAGTAAAATTAGAGCAATCATTGAAGATAGGGAGGATTCAATGGATCGATGCTGTGAATATAATTTTAGATGAGTATATTAAAAATCTGATGGTAATAATTAACTATATATGTCATAGCTTCAAAATCAGCAGAAAAATAGAGAAGGAAGAAAATTTTATCAAGTTAACAGGAGATAGGAAAGATGAATAAAATGGAAAAAAAATAGCATAGTAAACAGAAAATAAAAAATAAGATGGCAGAAATTACTCCAAATATGTCAGTCTTCACAATAAAATATAAATGGATTGAATTCACTTTTTAAAAGATGCAGATTATAAAATAAGATAAAAACACATTCACAGTCAAGGTATTGGTTTTAAAATGCCATTCTCTAATAAAAGCAACCAGGACCCTCTGGAGGAGTGGTTGATTTCAGAGACACGTGAGGATAAATAAATATCCAAAAGTTCATGATGATAAACAATTGAATGAATAAACACATAATGGAAAATGAGTAATTCTTCCTTATGGAAGAATTCCAATTAATAGATGTAAAGGAGTTGAAGAAAATAGAAAGTCATCATAGGCCACATAATAATCACTGCAGATAAGAGCCACTAATGATTCTTAAATTAGTGGGTAAAAGTATGAGTAGACACAGAATATTGCATAGCCTCAAAGTATCAACTGCTCCCAAAATATTAATTAATTACAGTGGGGAAACCTGGCAGGTAACACAGCAACCAAATAATAATAGTTAAAATCATCAACAATAAGACAAATCAACAACATGTAACCCCCGATCTGATGCACTGAGAAGGGCTTATCTCCTCTGTGTTGTTCTTCTCAATAAGCAAAACCTTAACCTAACCCTGAGAAAACATCACACAAACTCAATCAGTGGGCTATTCTACAAGATATGTGACTAATATTTGTCAAAGTGTCAAGATCATAAAAGAGAAGAAAAGACAAAGACATTGCCACAGACTGAAGCAAACCTGACAACTAAGTAGAACGATCAGGATCTTGAACTGAATTCTGGAAAATGACTAGTACAAAAACTGGTGAAGCCTGAATAAAGTCTGTAGTTAATAGTATTGTAGTGATGTTAATTTCTTGATTTTCGTAATATTTATATGGTTATGTAAGATATTAGCATTACAGGAATTAGAATAAAAGGTGTATGGGAACACTACTAGTTTTGGAACTTTAAGTCTAAAATTATCTCAAAATAAAAAAGAAACTTTTCAAAAAAGAATCAGATCTTAGTAGTTTGTAGCATTCAACAGCCTTTGAAATTCCTTATTATACTTGGTTAGTAAGGTTTACTATATATTTTTTAGTCAATATTTATAAAATATTCTCCTGGAAAATATTTGATTTCCCCAAGATACAGCAATTTGTAATAATAGAATTCTATCTATTTTTCCTATATTTTAAAACTACTTCTGTTGAATAAATGTGGCCCATTTTTGTTACTTATTCATGTCCTTTTTTACTTCTTGATTTAACTGTTGAAGTTTTATTTGTTTTTTTATCAAATAACCAGTTTAATCATTTCTTAAACCCTGCTAATTGTTTAAAATTTTTTATTAATATTTACCTTCTTTGTAATAATTTGAAAATTCTAGTTGACTTGCATTTTTTTCTTCTCTTAGCTTACAAATGTGGGCAATTGGCTCATACGTTTTCAAGCCTCTTGCTGAAAGCTTCTGAGGTTATGCATTATTTGAAGATCACTCTTTTGGCTGTATTTCATAGGTTTGAATCTTTCATTCTTCATGATATAATGGCTGGATAATTGGTAACATCATGTTGTGTGTTAGTTCTTTCAAGCTGCAACAGCAAGAATACCACCCCAAGTGGCTTAATCAACAGAAATTTAATTCTCATAGTTCTAGAGGCTGGGAAGTTGGCCAGTTTGGTTCCTGGTGAGGGTCCTCGTTATGTCATCACATGGGGTAGCAGAGGTGAGGCGGGTGGTGATGAAGGAGAAGCAATCTCTCTACTGTCTCTTCTTATAGAGGCACTAACTGTATCATTAAGACTTCACCCTTATGTCCTAATTATCTCCCAAAGGCCCATGTCCATATACAATTAGAATTTTGAGGGGACACAAACATTTAATTCATAACACATTGATTATACTTTAGTCCAAATATATGCAAATTATTTATTTGCTCGATTTTATTTTCACTGATTATTATCTATTTTTAATTTGATTCTTCTCTGTAACCAACATATAGGTCATAGATTATACTCTGTGGTTAGGTTCTGTGGTATACTGAAGTCAAATAAAAAATCTGTTTTTGTGAAAAAGTATATACACTCTATACAAACACAACTGACACATGGGCATGCATGTACTACATGCAATATACAACCTCAGCATATGCTCCTTATATAGATATATCTAAAATTAAACAACAAAGAAAGGTTGAAAATAAAGGGATTCCAAAAGATACCATGTGGGTACCAACTAAAGGAAAGTTGGTACAACACTATTTGTACCAGGCAAAATGTAAACTTAAATCACAAAGTGTCTCCCTATTTTGTGGAATATGAAGAAACACATTGCTATCAAAGAAATATTAAATTAGAAATATTTACTCATGCTGAACCTGTGTGCACATAGCACCAGAATTATACAATATATAAAGAAAAAATTAGAAAAATTATAAGGAGAATTTGCAAATCCACAGTCATACACATTACAAGTAGACTGCAAATTCTGCTTGTTAAAGAAAACAAATTTAGTTATAAAAGAAAGGATTTAAAATAAAGTTTTCAAACTTTAATATATACCCACAGAGAGAATAAATATTGTTTACAAGTTCACATAAAACATTAACAAAAATCAACCACAATACTTTGAGATTTACAAAGAAAATCTCAACAGATATCAAACAGTTCATAGCATAAAGAACACTTTCTCTGAAGAAAATAGAGTTGAATTAAAATTTTTAAATAATAGAAAAAAATACCATAGTTCTAGAAATTAGAAAAACATTATTGAAATGTATGTATTAAACAGGAAATCTGATACAAATTATCTATTGTTTATAGAACAACAATGAAAATACTGTATATAAAGCTCAAAGAATAAAACTAAAGTGGCAGTTCAGCATTAAAATCAAGTTATAAAACAAATATAACATTGAAAATAAATAATTCAATGCTCAATTCAAGTAGCCAGAAAAGGAAAAAAATGCTGTAAATGCAAAAAAGGTCAAGGAAGGAGGTGTGAAATATAACATGCATTTATGAAGTAGAAAATAAATAGCAAAAAATAATAACTACAAGTCAAAAATTGATTCTCTGAAAAGAGTAAAAAAAGTATAAATCTCTCAATAAGAATGATCAAAATCTAGGAAAAGACACAAATAATTTATGGCAGGAATGGATTAAATAACATAATTACTAGTAACAGTTGAGATGTTAAAAAATATTTGAAGAACCAGGAACAAATTTATACCCATACATTTTGGATAATTTTCTTAAAAATATGAATTATAAAATTGACTCCAGAATAAATAGAGAAATTAAACAGATAATAACTACTAAGGAGCTTGAAATTATAGCAAAAATATTTTTCTCACAAGACACCCACCTGCCCAGATAGATTTTCAGGCAACTTTTACCAAAATTTTAAGAAACAGATAATGCATATATTATAAAATCTTAAGACAATTAAAGAGAACAAGGCACCCAGCTTATTTTGTAAGGGTAGTATAACCTCGATATCAAAATCAGATGGCAGAAGTATTAGAAAAAAAACTAGTCCCAATATTCTTAGGAGGGTAGATGAAAAATAAAAAATAAAATTTTATTCAATTGAATCCAGGGTGTGCATGTGAACATATGGCCATGTGTGTTTATCTTTATACATATCATGACTAACTAGACTTTGTTGCTGGGAAGCAACAAGAAATCTATCTGTTTAAATTGGTATATACTAACAGACTAAATAAGAAAAAAAGTGATTTTTAAAGAAAGGATAAAGAAAAGCTACTCAGAAGTTACCGATAAGCCCACCTGATAGATTACTTAACCCCATTAATAATGAAAAGAAAAAAAATTTAGATGCCATTGTTTCCTAAGTAAATTGACAAAAATGGAAAAGATTGAACTAAGCAGTGATGTTGTGTCCAAGGAATGAGTGGTATAGATTATTTCAATGATTTTGAAGGTAATTTAGCAAAATAGATTACAATTTAAAGTTCATGATTTTCATCTCAGAAAATCAATTTCCAAAAATATGTTTTAATAAATAATTGGGAAATGGTACAGATATTATGTTCAAGGATGTTTATTTGTGAAGTGGTATGGTGTGTACAACTAAGAGAATATTGGCTTTTATTCTCCATCACTCCTAACTCTGGATGTGATACCTGAGTTAAGACACCAAATTGGATTTTAAGTGAGGACCTGACACAGCTCTATGGATCAGGAGACAACTCATAACCACTGTATCCCTGAGTTTTGTACACTTGGGCCAGCATTACTTATTTATCCTCAAAATATTAATTACGGACTATTAGTCCCTGACAGATGGGATAGCCTTAGAAGTAGCCTGAGCCTGTGGTTCTCAAGCTTGAGTGTGCATCAGAATCACCTGGAGAGCTTGTCAGTCACCAGTTGCTGAGCCCCAACTCCAGAGATTTTGATCCAATACGCCTGAGAATTTGCACTTCTGACAAATTCCCAAGTGTTGCTGATACTGATGGCCCAATGACCACATTTTGTGAAACACTGCTCTAAAGGAAATCTGGTCTGATTATTTTCCTCTATTAATGAAATAGTTGACCAGAGAGAAAATAGAAACAGAGTATAGGGCATAAGCCATTCTTATCTGCACCTCTCCTGATACATCCTCCCTTTATTTTACTTTGAGAGGGACATTTATAGCTGTAATTCAATCCCTGAAACCTCACAATAGCACCATTCTCTTCCTATATAAAGACCAAGAGTGGAAAACTAAACAAATGCGTGCGCGCGTGCACACACACACACACACACACACACACACACACACACACCCCTTAGGCATGGGACAGCTTCTTCCTGCAGCTCATCTAATAGGATCTAGTTACTAAGGTACTAGGATCTTTTTAAAAAGCGCAAGACTACATTTTTAATGCCATTTCCTACATTAACACTGAAGGCACCCTGCTAAGCAAGATTCTACCTCATATTACAAAATCTGGGGCTAAACTTTTCCAACATTCTCTCTATTCATGGGCTTCTTATCAAAGGGAAAAGAGAAAAAATAATAAAAGATAAAAACATATACATAATTTGCCAAAAAGATATGGAAAAAACAGGCATTTGGCTTATTAGGCAAAATGAGGCTGGGACAGGTCTGATCACCTCCATCAGAATGGGAAGACCGGGAATTGAGTCTGTCCAGTTGTCTCTTTGCCAGAGAGCACATCAGCACTTTAAGCTGATGACTGCACTGCACTAACTTCACGTTTCATTAAATTACAAAATGTAATTCAATGTGACTGAAGTAATGAGGCTTAATGTGTTGGCTTGGTATACGTCAAAAGACGCAACTCATTGGCAACCATAACTCAGCTATGTGGTGTTTAATCCACCCTCCTAGCCAGAGCCTACCTGACTTTGAAATCTTTTTGTTTCCCTTTAAATTCTGAAATAATAATTTTATTGCTTTAGAAACATCATTAATTTCCAAGTCTAATATTTGTTCCAATAATTTATAATCAGAAAAACGGGCAACTATTTTCCCACACTCAATCTTTTAAAATGACCTTTATCAAATATTTCAGTAGTTAAGAACATACTTGCAGAAACTCAATTACTAGAGCTCAAATTCTGGTCTTGCCATTTTTAACTGTGTAGTCTTGGGCAAATCAGTTACTTTTTGGGTAAACTTTATTTTCCTTAACTGTAAAGTTTTCTCATTGAATTAAATAAACTAATACATGTAAAGTACTTAAGAGTCTCACTACGTTGCCCAGGCTGGTCTCGAACTCCTGGCCTCAAGCAATCCACCTGGCTTGGCCTCCCAAAGTGCTGGGATTACAGGTACGAGCCACTGTGCTTGGCTCATAGTAGGATTGCTTTCGTTCCCTTAGTGGTTACCATTGTATAATATATCTCATATTCCAAGTCTTTATCTCTCTTTCGTTATGTTTTGTAGCAGTTTCGTTAATATCTGATTCACATGCCATAAAATGCACCCATCCAGTGGTTTTCGGTATAGCCACAGAGTTGTGCAACCAGCACTACAATCAATTTTAGAACATTTTTATCACTCCAAAAGAAAGTCTATACCCGTTAGTTGTCTCTCCCATCTCCTTCCACTCCAAACTCCAGCCCTAGGCAACCACTAATCTACTTTCTATCTCTAATGATTTGCCTATTCTATACATTGTGTTTAAATGGAAACATGCAATACATGGTCTTTTACATCCAGTATCTTTCACTTAATATTTTCAAGGTTCATCCGTGTTGCAGCATGTATCATACTTCATTTATTTTTATTGCTAAATAATATTCCATTATATGAATATGCCATACATTTTAAAAATTCATTCATCAATTGATGAGCATTTGGGTTTTTCCACTTTTTTGGCTGTTATTAATAATGCTTCTGTGAATATATACATATAAGTTTTTGCATGGACATATATTTTCATTTCTGCTGGGTCATATAGTAATATGGTTTGGCTGTGTCCTCATCCAAATCTCATCTGTAATTGTAATCCCAATATTTCCCATGTGTCAAGAGAGGAACCTGATTGCAGGTGGTTGGATCACAGGAGCAGTTTCCCTCATGCTGTTCTTGTGATAGTGAATGAGTTCTCAGAAGATCTGATGGTTTTACAAATAGCTTCCCCTGGGCTTCTCTCTCTCTCTCTCCTGCCACCATGTGAGGAAGGTGCTTGCTTCCTCTTTGTCTTCTGCCATGATTATAAGTTTCCTGAGGCTTCCCCAGCCATGTGGAACTGTGAGTCAATTAACTCTCTTTCCTTTATAAATTACATAGTTTCTTCTATTTCTTTATAGCAGTGTGAAATGAACTAATACAGAGAATTGGTACCACAGAGAGTGGGGTACTGCTATAAAGATAGTTGAAAATGTGGAATCCACTTTGGAGCTGGGTATTGGGCAGAGGTTGGAACAGTTTGGAGAGCTCAGAAGAAAATAGGAAGATGTGGGAAAGTGGGACTTCCTAGAGACTTGTTGAATGGTTTTGACCAAAATGCTGATAGTGTTATGGACAGTTAAGTCCAGGCTGAGGTGTTCTCAGATGGAGATCAGGAACTTCTTGGGAACTGGAGCAAAGGTCACTCTTGCTATGCATTGGCAAAGAGACTGGTAGCATTTTGACCCACCGTAGAGACCTGTGGAACTTTGCACTTGAGAGAAATGATTTAGGGTATCTCGCAGAATACATTTCTTTTTTTTATTATTATACTTTAAGTACTGGGATACATGTGCAGAACATGCAGGTTTGTTACATAGGTATACATGTACCATGGTGGTTTGCTGCACCCTTCAATCCATTATCTACATTACGTATTTCTAGGAGAAGAAATTTCTAAGCAGGAAAGCATTCAAGAGGTGACAGAGTATAAAATTTTGGAAATTTTGCAGCCTGACCATGTAGTAGAAAATAATAACTCATTTTCTGGGGAGAAATTCAAACTGGCTGCAGAAATTTGCTTAAGTATCTAGAAGCTGAATGTTGATAGTATGACAATGGAAAAAATGTGTCCAGGGCATGACAGAGAGTTTGTGGCAGTCCCTCCAATCACAGGCCTGGAGGCCTAGGAGGGAAAAATGGTTTTGTGGGCCCCACTGCTTTGTGCAGCCTCAGGACTTGGTGGCCTGTATCCCAGCTGCTCCAGCTCCACTCCAGCTGTGGCTAAAAGGGCAGAAGGTACAACTTGTGTCATTGCTTCAGAGGATGCAAATCCTAAGCCTTGGTAGCTTCTATGTGGTGTTGGGACTGTGGGTGAATGGAAGTTAAGGTTTGGGAACTTCCTTCTAGATTTCAGAGGAGTATGGAAATGCCTGGATGTCCAGATAGATGTCTGCTCCCAGGTTGGGGCCCTCATGGAGAACCTCTGCTAGGGCAATGCAGAAGGGAAATATAGGGTTGGAGCCCCCACACAGAGTCCTTACTGAAGCACTGTCTAGTGGAGCTATGAGAAGACAGTTACCATCCTTCAGACCTCAGAATGTTAGATCCACCAACAGATTGTACCATGTGCCTGGAAAAGCTACAGGCACTGAACACCAGCCCATGAGAGCAGCTACAGAGGCTGAACCCTGCAAAGCCATGGGGGCAGAGCTGCCCAAGGTCTTGGGAGCTCACCCTTTGCATCAGCATGACCTGGATGTGAGACATGGAGTCAAAGGAGATTATTTTGGAACTTTAAGATTTAATGACTGCCCCACTGGATTTTGGACTTGGGTGGCACCTGTAGCACCTTTGTTTTGGGCAATTTCTCTCATTTGGAATGGGAGCTTTAGCCAGGGCCTGTACCCCCATTGTATCTTGGAAGTAACCAACTTGCTTTTGATTTTACAGGCTCCTAGGCAGAAGGAACTTGCCTTGTCTCAGATGAAACTTTAGACTTGGACTTTTGGGTTAGTGCTGTAGTGAGTTAAGACTGAGGGACTGTTGGGAAGGCATGATTGGTTTTGAAATGTAAAAAGTAAGTGAGATTTGGGACAGGCCAGGGGCAGAATGATATGGTTTGGCTCTGGGTCCCCATCCAAATCTCATCTCAAGTTGTAATCCCTATAATCCTCATGTGTCAAGGGAGGGACCTAGTAGGAGGTGATTCAATCATGGGGGTGGTTTCCCCCATGCTGTTCTCATGATAGTGAGTGAGTTGTCACAAGAACTGATGGTTTTATAAATGACAGTTTCCTCTAGGCTTTTCTCTCTCTTCTCTGTCTCTCTCTGTGTCTCTCTCTCTGTCTCTGTCTCTCTCTCTTTCTCTCTCTCTTTCCCCTTTCTCTCTCCCCCCCACGCCACCATGTGAAAAAGTTCCTTGCTTCCCCTTAATCTTCTGCTATGATTATAAGTTTCTTGAGGCTTCCCCAGCCATGTGGAACTGTGAGTCAATTAAATCTCTTTTCTTTATAAATTACCCAGCATCAAGCATTTCTTTATAGCAGTGTGAAATGGACTAACACGTATGATAAATCTAGGTAACTTTGTGTTTGACCTTAGAAAAAGTCAGGCTGTTTGTCAAGTGGCTACCTCATTTTTAAATCCCACCAGTAACTTATGAAGGTTCCAATTTTTCCACATCTTCACCAGTACTTGCTATTATCTGCCATTTTCTTTATAGCCATCCTAGTGGGTTCAAAATGGTATTTCATCATTTCGATATACCTTTCTCTGATAAATAATCTATTGCTTTTTAATTTTTGCTAGAATATATGCCAAAGTAATTTTTTCCTAAGTAATATGAAGGTACTTATATTCCTGAAAATGTACTTGGGGGTGGGTTTATATTATACTTTTAATCTAATTCATATGTTTTAGCTACTTTAAACATGTCTTCTTAACTACT
Source organism: Theropithecus gelada (assembly GCF_003255815.1). NCBI lineage: Eukaryota > Metazoa > Chordata > Mammalia > Primates > Cercopithecidae > Theropithecus > Theropithecus gelada. The sequence continues at coordinate 64,908,959 of NC_037673.1, forward strand.
TAATACATACTCTATGAAATCAATATTTTCTAATTCACTTTTTGTTTGCTTTTTTGTTTTCCTTTAGAGTTGTAGTCACAAAGAAAATATTTGATAGGTTTAGAGGAAAGGCATGGAGTGTATAAAACTGGCATTACTACATTGTAAATTTCTTTTATATATTTTAATTATTTTTTTCTCCAAGTGGAGATATGATTACCACATAGTGATTAACAATTTAAAAAAGAAGTGTTGGCCCTAGAATATTCTAGAAACACAAGAAAATAAATTAAAGGTGGGGGGAAACCTAGAGGTTATATCTTAATTTCTATCGTTGGAAACTATATCAAGTTTTTTATAATCACAATTTTATTTATAAAATCAGAGTTTTATAATTAAATGAGAAATTATATGCATGTTGACCAAGCGCTCCCTGTTTGTTGTGATCAAGGAGTAGGAATTTCTAGACTGGGCAGTTTGTCAGTGCTGGAGCACAATTGTCAAAGTTTGGACACACATGTGGAGGCATCATATATGTTCCCGTGAGAGCTGGAAAAATGTAAAGAGCCCTGGAGCTAGTCTAATGTCTTACTTTATAGATTAGAAAATCAAGGTATAGAAAGTCTCAAGTCTCACAACCTGCTCGTAGCAGAGATGAGGCTAGAATGCAGCTCTCATAAATCTTAGACCAGTAGTCTTTGAATTATCCAATGTGCTGTAGACTGAATGTTTGTGTTTTCCCAAAATTCATATGCTGAAATCCTGACTTGCAATGTGATGGCATTAGGAAGAGGAGGCTTAGGTCATGAGGGCTGTGAATGGGGTTAGTGCCCTTATAAAAGGGACCCCAGAGAGTTCCCTCCTTCCCTTCTACCACGTGAGGATGCTTAAAAAAAAAAACAAAAAACAGGAAGTGAGCCCTCACCAGACATGAAGTCTGCTGGAGCTTGGATGTAGGGCTTCCCACCCTTCACAACTCTGAGAAATAAATGTTTACAAACCACCCAGTCTATTTTATTCTGTTATAGCCACTGGAATAAGACTAAAACATGTTTCTTAAGTTAGTGAAACACTTCTTATTTAATACACACATACAGACATCCACACATCTTCACAAAAATCTCCCTTGAAATGCTGAGACTCATTCAAATTAAGACATCCTCTTCATCACGCCCCGCTGATAGTTATGTGGTACAGAACAATGTAAGATTCCAGCGTCACCTGATGTTGCTTTTTTTTTTGCTGTTTTACTTTTGCATCTGGTTGTGTATATTTTCAACAACAATCTCAAATTAAAAATTGGGGCCAGGTGCAGTGGCTCACACCTGTAATCCCAACACTTTGGGAGGCTGAGGCGGGTGGATCACTTGAGGTCAAGAGTTCAAGACCAGCCTGGTCAAGGTGAAACCCCGTCTCTACTAAAAATACAAAAATTAGCTGGGTGTGATGGTGTGTGCCTATAATCCCAGCTATTCGGGAGACTTAAACATGAGCATCACTTGAACCTGGGAGGCAGAGGTTGTTGTAGGCTGAGATTGTGCCCCTGCACTCCAGCCTGGGTGACAGAGTGAGACTCCATCTCAAAAACAAAACAAAACAAACAAACAAACAAAAAAAAATTGGGAGGGGCTTAATTTATCTACCTGATGCAGACAGTTGCTTTTACCCATTGTATTCCACTGGGGCAACAAAAACCTGTTATATGTTATTTCCCAATTAATATGTGTCTGCTGGGCACCTATTCTCTCTATAGAGCCATGGCAGTCACTCTTCCTGGTGGACACTCTGGTGAGTGTCAACAGAAAAAGCAAAGGTCCTCACCCTCCGTGCCCATGCTATTTGCCCATACTTTCTTCTTTATCTTTCAATATTACCCCTTCCAGACTTTTGAACGACCAGTGAAACAATTCACCACTGCCCAAGAATCCCTCAACCATTTCTCTTTTAACCCAAAGTGATGATCAGATGTATTGTCTCAGACTCTGTCCATTAGTAAAATTTTTTTCTTACTGCCCCTTTACTGGGCCATTTATGAAGAAGATTGTAGAACAATAATAGTCCATTTTTTGTTTGTACCCACATTCCAAGGTGACTCTTCTGTGAATAGTCTCTTTTTCCTCTTCCTCAGCTGGTGTTAAGGAGTCCCATGCAGTCATGGGTGCAAGCTAAGAGAGAGAAGCCAGTGGAGCAGTGGTTGATGACAGGGTCCTCTGGGCCACTTGATTGTGTAGCTTTCCTGTGTCTCTGGTTTTGTGCATTTCTGATCCAAGATACAATTCCATCTTATGGTGGGTTGCTATTGAAACTGCCTGACCCCTGGCTCGGTAGTCAGACAGACCCAGCTATAAGGACAGCTGTGGCTCCACGGTTACTTCATGGCCTAGGTCAGGAGGTTGAGCTCTATGAGAGCCTAGTAACTTAACAGGAGCTATATTTGAATGGTGTATATGGTTCTAAACTTCAGATAGCATGGCCTTGCTCCAGAACTGTAGAGGTCATCATGATTTTCCTATAAAGGCTGGTTGTAAGTTCCACAAAATATTTCTTGTTATCACAGATGCCTCTAGTATTATAGCTTCTGCTGGATCTTATTGTACAAGGTGCAAGTCTAAATCTACCATGGCCTGTATTACTGCTTTTGGTTCCACTTAAAACTCTTGACCTTTGTTTCACTCAGTAAATGGATTAGAGCAAAATTTCCAGGTACAAAATATGCTGCCTCTAGAACCTGTGCTTCTGTCTTTATGGTAGGAGAAGAAGGTGCAATAATCTTGCCTTCACTTTAGAGGGATGTCTAAGCATGCCCTGGATCTCTGGACTCTTAAAAACTTTACTGATATTGCAGAAACTCAAATCTTTATAGAGTTTATCTCTCACACTCAGAAACAAAAGTGTTCCACCATTGCCTTCAAATCCAATTCACATGCTGTCAATACAGTGGGCCAATGTGATAGTCTGTGGAATGTCCAGTGGGTTGTGATCCCTTCACACCACATTATAACAGATAATGTCAGGTACCACTCCAATGATGCCTTCAGGGTAAAGGTATTCATTTCCTTAGCTACCAGAATTGTTGGCTGCTGATGGCCCACAGCTGAGCCTCTATCCAGTACTGCTTATAGACAAAGGGAGCTCCCTCACTCAAGTTTACACATCTTCTCCTAAGTCAACCGCATTTGATGATGAGTTCAAGTGGCCCTTCTCAGTCTGGAATACCTCTGAAGCACAATCCCAGTGTCATAGTGCCCTCGGAGAATTGACACAGCACTGAGGTAAAATCTTACATGTTGTTCCTGCATTAATGGGAATTGCTTCTGATCCTCCTTCTTAATAGGGACAGAAAAGAATGCATGTACCAGATTATGTTCTTGAGGTCATGTCGATGTGCTCAAGCAGAAATACCACGCCTGGCACAGCATCTACAATTGGGGCTAATGCTTGGTTGAGTTAGTGGGAGCACATTATCATCTGCCAGGATCCATCTGCTTTTTGTAGTAGCCAGACTGGTGAATTAAATGGGGATATGAAGGTGATCAAAACCTAGGTCTTTGAGGGTAACACTAACCTTTGACATTCTACTTAGGATGCAAAACTCTTTTTATTCCCTCTCTTGAATAGAGGAAGGGGCAGCTTCATAAACTACTTTGCATTCCACATTATAATAGCCACTTCACCTCAGGTCAAGAAACCAACTACTAAGCATGTCCCTCCAAAATACACATTAGCTGAATGGGGAAATGGCCACCAACTGAACCCTCTGTGAAATACTCAACATGACTCCATTTATTACCTAGCCCTCAGATACCACCACTCTACCAGGGGATATGATAATTCTTTAAGTCCTCAGCTATCAATGTTAATACAGAACCTTTGCCAAACAGTCCTCAAAACCTTTGGTTATTCCTCTTTCTCCAGTATGTGGTTACCCAGGAAAGTGGATGTTGTTTCTTCTAATTAGGGGCTTGTTCCTGTATACACTTGCTGTGGTGCTGCAGGGTCTCTTCTTATTGCAATGCGGCATACCTTTTCATCAGTGAGATATAGGAACAAGTTTGGAAATTGATCGTTGTGAAGTAAAGTGCTTGGGGTTGAGAATTCAGCTTTCTCTGGAGCTCTGATACCCTTATAATTAAGGAAGAGTCTGGTTCTCAGATTTTTCTGCTTTTCAGTTATTGGAGATGAGTCTCCTTATGTTGCCAATAAGACCCTCTAACTTTCAATTTTATCTTACGTTGAGGAGTATCTTCCTCGTATTGTGCTGTCTTTTTCCAATACAAAGTAGCACAAGAGCAGCCATCCAAATTTATAATATTTATGAATACTAGTTCCTCCATACTTCTCAAACTCTCCTGAGACATTGCACCAATAAGTGCATTTGTTTTAGCTGGTATCTCATTTTGATTCAACATCGATAATAATACTATTAATAATTCCACTCCAGCACACTGGGGGCTATTAGTACCTACCACTAGTGACAGGGTCTTCATTAGCAGCTGATGGGCAGGTAATCAAGTTCTAAAATTCCATTTTAGAGTCTGCTTCCTAGTACTACTCCCAGTATCAACTCTTTTTGTAGATTCCCCAGAAAACAGACCCTGAGATAGAGATTTTTGCAAGAAATTTGCAGGAGAAATGAGAGAAGCAAGGCTGTGAGAAGGAGAAATTGAGCTACAATGTGGTGGCAGCAGAGTTCCTAACTGGCTTCACTAGGATCTATGGCACTGTGATGGTGCTTTAGTGGTGTCCCAAATTGAGGCAAGAAGGTCACTTGAACCAGTCATTGGACACAGGCTGCCTCCAGAAAAGTTGTGTAAACTTGAGTAAGGCAGCTCCCTTTGTCTGCGGGCAGTTATGGAGTAAAGGCTCAACTGTGAGTCCTCAGCAGCCAGCAGTCCTGCTAGAGGAGGAAATGAGCACCTCAGCCCTGAAGGAGCCATCTGAGTGGTGTGTGACAGTATCTATCACATCATGATTCCAAGTGTAAAGATCTCAATGAATGCTCCGGAAATTTAGTCTTTTGTTGAATTTTGAAACCAGTCAATTTATTGAAAAAAATAGGCTGAATCCAAGGAACCTGAATTTTACTGGAGTAAGAAAATATCCTGCTGGGGTAAAATAAACAAAATCTCTGCTGAGTAATATATCATATTTCTTCTGATTTATCTAAGAATTAGCACACACTGTTGAAAAGGGAAGTATGCTTTTGAACATTAAATATGTGGTCTTCAGGCTCTGACAGTAAAGGCTACTAGGAAGGGTGAGAGCTTTTTCAGGTAAGCACATGGTTCCCCAGTTGTTCTCCAACAGAAGTTTCGATCATACTTGTCAAAGATATCATAAAGTTTTAAAAAGGATTAAATCTTTTTTCCTTTCACTTCTTTCTCCTTTCAGTCTCCTCCCTCCAGAAGCACTTATCTCTATGTGAGCCTATTAAGATTCTGTCAGGTTCCCTGTCTAGGTACCCAGTAGAGACTGGGGCTAACCCACAATGGCCATGACTTCTTTCTTCTCCGAAGGATGGACACACAGAAAAAATAAAATAAAATAAGAGCATACCATAAAATTGTAAGGAAACAGATGATTAAGAAAATGGGGAATTTAGATTCTAGTAACATTTTAACATTCTGTGAAAGTCAGAGGAACATGATATGCCAACCAGAGGGAGAGAGCATTATCAGGCACTCAGTAACAAATCTGTGGATCTGTCAACCAAAATGTTAGTAAGATGCTTCTTTTGCCAAGATCTTTAAGATTAATGGGGAAAGTCTGAATTATGCAAACACCATAGCTTTAATAACTATGAGAGAGAAGTCCCTGAGAGATTATTATGACTATAGAAACACTTCAAATCCTACAAATGCATATACATTATACTAATAAGAAAAAGTCTGGATATAGAACTGAAGAGGGTCAGTTCACTCTCTCTCCTCTCTCTCTGTCTCTCTCTCTCTCTCCGTCTTTCTCTTTCACACATTCTCTAGAAGCAATAAAATGTTGTCAGATCAACCAATAACACTCTAAAACTCCAAAATATGTCTGAAATCACAAAATAAAAATAATATTATTTGCATGATGAAATGTACTCTGTCTCTGATTGCATAGACCTCAATGTGAGAGTGTATTTTCCTCTATTATTTAACGAATACTATGGAAACAAAAACCTTAATACAGTAAATCTGGGGTTGTAAACTGCTGTCACATAAATTAAGTCTGGTTTATCAATAGTTTTTGGCCCCAGATATCTATTTTATTAATATTCAGAACAATCTGAATCCCTAGAAACACAGACTTCCAGGCTTATGTGGGGCGTACACTCATCTTTTCAGCCCTCCCCTTCGTGCCACTCTCTCCCCATTTCATTTAGGGATTTGAATTAGCAACTCTAAGAACAAATATAAAAAGAGCCAGTGAGGCAATTAATAAATAAAGGCTGGGAGAAGTCAAGAATAAATTATGTTGCTGAATAGCTAACCTTAAAGATATAACTAATAAAAATAAACTAAAACCTTGCTGTATGAGGTTTTTTTTAATGTAAAACAACTAATTTGACCAATTATCTACACATGTGGTTATAAATTACGTAATATATTCAGCTAAAGAAAAACAAGGCCCTCTAGATACCCATGTTGTAGAAGCTGTCGCTTAATGACATAAATAAGCTCTACACCAAGCAGAAAAAGGAATCATTAGCTTTTTTCTAAGTAAAAAAAAAATACAACAGTCAAAACACTCATAAGCAATTATAGATAAGTTCCTTAAAGTTCTGAGCTTATTAGCTTGGGCTTATTAACCACAAATGCTCAATGAATAGTCACTTGGTAATTATGCTAGGAACACTCTTGTTAACTTAGAACCAATTCTAAGAACTGATGGTGACAACCAACACAATTAAAATTAAACTAGAGAGTTGTACTGAGGGAAATGAACTCAGGAAACCAAAGCTCTGTTGGATTGTGGAGACTTGAGAGAATCCATGGGGTTAGAACATTCAAAGTAGTCGCTTTTGATGGCCTGAGTACAGTTAAGCCATTGGTATTGTGTGTTACGGAGGTGGCATCAGGTTCCTGGCAAGCTGCACTGGAATGAAGGAAGCAATACCTCATGACATTTGCCATGCCATATGGCAGGTGGAGGTTTCTCAGAATGCCATCCAGTGTCACCTCATCACAGGAACTGTTTTAGTGAGAGTTACTTGATACATGAAGCTTGTGAGGGAGTTCAAATTCCTGTAGATGATTGCATTATCCAGAGGAAAAGACAAGGGCTAAGATAACCTGAGAATTCTGGAGGAGCCAAGCCAAGAAAGAAATGCTGTATACAGTGAGAATAATCTAAAAATTAGAGGACCAGCAAAAGTCAGGATACTCAATGGATCAATATTTACTGAGCTTCGAATAAAGTGACTGAGGATGTGGGATCTAGGTCAGACTAATAATTAATGTTACTCCCATTTCTATTGTAATTTTCTCCAAAAAATAAGCATAATTGCTATTTATTATGTACTTCTTGTGTGCTAGGCAATATGCTTTATGCTTTTCCTACTTTAGGATGCTTAATGAACATTTGAGGACTGAAGGGATGAGTTAATTCTTCCAGCCACCCTGCAAGGATTACAGATGAGAAATTAAGCATCTTGTTCAAGCTGTTACTACTAACAGACAAAAGAAATAAAATAAAATCTAAGTCTGCCTCACTCCAAATCCCATGAATTTTCCACTGTTGCTTTGGGCATAGAGTTGATGAATAAGTAAAGTTATAAGTCACCAGTAACCACTCACGAGTAGTATCAGAGTGGAATAAGAAAGAGAATGACTGAGAGAAGCTCAGCAAGAAGAGTCTGAACAATATCTGGGAAGGTGGAAGTGATATGAGCAGCACTGACTTTGACAGATAGAAGCTCAGAAAGTGAGACTGCTGGACTTGGATTAGGTACTCACCTTCTGACCTCAGACATTAAGTATCTGCCTGTCATTAGGCATGATTTCTTGTAGAATGTAGGCTTAATGTCTCTGAATGGTGCCTTCTATAGAATGTTCTATTTCTGGGGCTGGGAAGTTTGGGGAGAATGAATGAAAAGTTTGTGCAATATGCGTGTGGTCTCAGCTGCAGGTCTTTCTTGACTCTCAATGGTCACATGGTTGTGGCTCCCAAAGTCTGGGGTCTCATTAAAGTATTCTCTCGCTTTATGCACATAATGAGCTTACAGGAGGAGCGGTTCAAGCAGCCAGCACTTTTCACCTCCTTATCTATCTCTGTGGACTTTCATCTGTAACCAACCATGGGACTTGTAAGCTGGGACAGTGGAGACCCATCTGACATTATGCCTGCAGTTCATTACTACCTCCTACACCCTCCTGGAAGAATTTCCAAACAGTTCTTCCAACAACAATCCAGCTAATATGTATATTCTCCTGGAGTAGTGGCTCTACTTGTCCAGACAACATTATGCTTGCCCCATGTCCATGTAGACATCTCTGCAGACCATATAAATTATCGTGTCAAGCAGTTAAGCCATTCGGCTACTGGGTACAAGAATTGATCTGCTACCAATGCCGTTTGCTAATGCCATCCAGTGTAGGATAGATGCAATAAGTTGAAGCTCAGCCAATGGACTTTGTCTTACAAATGCAGCTGCTTCTCAATTATCCTGACTAATGAGGCACAGAAACAGCCTGTGAACAATGATGGATAGGTCTCAAGCTGTTTTCAGTAAAGTACATCTTCTATAGGAGGATTATAACAAAACCACACAAGGAGTATGTGTCCCTCAATATAAAGTGAGGACACCTAGACTGATTTTGAACTTATATTTCTAAGTTACACCGATGTTAAACATTGAATTGCAGCTGAAGCAGATGGACTTAACTCCAGAAATCCAGGGAGGCTGCCAAAGAGCCCAAGCTAACAGATTGCTGTAGCCATATAAAATAGGTCAAGTTGGACCTTATGCATGCTCCAGGGAAAGCACTGAGACACACACACATGCACACACGCAGGCGCGCATACATACACACACACACACACACACACACAGATTTGAGACATAAAGCCCTGATTATGTAGATATTTTATATATGCATATACAAATATCCCTGTATGTACCTGCATCTATATCTATATACATATAGCTAAGCAGAAAGTGACATTTCTACACTAAAGTCTTGTTCTGCAGAAATCATTTTTAAATACAAGCTGAGATTGTTGTGGTATGGGTGAAGCTGTGCATACCAAAGTCCTGATATTTGCAGTAAATGAACCCCTTTTGAAGAAGTCTAAATTAGCATCAACAATTCTGAATTCTATACAAATAAAAACTATGTATTTTGACTCTAGAATATCACCAAAGGATAGGGCAACATGTTAAAGCAATTCTGGATAAAATTCCAAGCATGGGAACATTTCATCGGCTTCATCATGGAAATCTGTTGCAATTATTACTAACAAAATCAAGTGTCTTCAATTAGTGAAGTCTGTTTCTAAGGAACATACATTGTTTCCAAATTACCATGGCTTCCTTCACTCTTGTAACCTACTGTAATTTTTTCCACAAGGGTTATTAAGTAATTTTGTTTGTCTAAAGCTGCCCAGAAAGTATCCTTTGCAAATACTATTCTTTTATATTTTTATTTAGAGCAGAGCTGTTGGATGATGCCTCATTGTTAGATGAGCTTTGTTAATCCCATTAAATTATGCAATAACAAGGGATCGTTGAAACATGGGACAGCTGTATAAAAAAGATTTTCAGGTACAGTGGAGGTGGATTATTATGGCATCTCCCAGATGCTGATTTTTGCCTTGGAATCACCCAAACTAACCCCTGATGGGCATCTGTGCCCTGAAGCTTATCAAATACTCTGTGTGTCTGCCTCTACTCCCACTCCCAGGGAAGCTAACACTGGTCCAAGTCCTGTTTCAGAGCTTTAATAATTAATTAAATGCTTTGGAAATAACTCATTTATTAAGGAGGACCTGCTGGGCCAAATCTTCAGCCAAGTGTCTCATTCTATGATTCCTCTCTGCCTGCCTGGACTCCATTTTCCTCACCTTGTCACCTTCTAAACCTGGACTTGCAATATGCAGGTGGAAATGCAGAAAATCCAATCAGAAGAGCCTGTTGAAAGGCTATTTGAAGCTGCATACAGCAATTTTGTCAGTCACTGTTATCATTTCCTATTCTAGAGTTTTCCAAATGTCAAAGTTGTTAATCATATAGAGGATTGGCTATGAAGACAAGAATTACAGGGTGTCTTGCCCTCAGAATTTGAGAGGTGAGGTGGAAAACAAGATGTCTCTTCATTCCTCATGGTTAGTTTTCATTATTTAGTGCACAATAAACGATTGGGCATTTAGTTTATTCTTTTCTCTGACTTTTCAAACTATAAGATTGTTTGCTAACTATAGGTTAGAGCCTTGTCTCATGAAACAAATTCATTGTATGGTTACCAGTGAAAATAAAATATATCAAAAGTGAGGACATGTTCTTTCACATACATATATACAAAATGTGTGAACTAGAGAAAGATGAGGAATGCATTTTTTTGTACTATGGGTTGAGACTGAAAAAGTAAAAACTTTCAAATGGCCAAGGTTTTACATCAAGATTCGTATATTCAGAGACCTGCAGGGGACAGGCAGATAACATAAATTTATACTCAGGCCAAGGACTAGCCACAACAAGACTGTGGGTGCCGTGGATTACTGGAGAGTGCATGCCCCATTTAATCTGTAAATGCAAGTCAATTTAAAAAACATTAATTAATTTAAAATTTTTAATTTTGGGGATACACAGTAGGTATATATGTATGGGATTTTGAGATATTTTGATACAGGCATACAATGTATAATAATCACACCAGGGTAAATGGGGTATCCATCACCTCAACCATTTATCCTTTCTTTGTGTTATAAACAATCAAATTATACTCTTTTAGTTATTCTTAAATGTATGTATTTTTAAATACATTATGTTAACTGTAGTCACCACGTTGCGCTATCAAATATTAGATCTTATTCATTCTACCTAACTATATGTTTTACCCATTAACTATTCCCATTTCTACCCTCCTTCAACCACCTTTCCTAGTCTCTGGTAAATATCATTCTACTCTCTAGCTCCATGTGTTCAATTGTTTTAGTTTTAAGAACATGTAACGTTTATCCTTCTGTGCCTGGCTTATGTCGCTTAACATAATGACCTCCAGTTCCATCCCTGTTGCTGCAAATGAGAGAATCTCTTTATTGTTATGGCTAAATAGTACTCCATTGTATTAATACCACATTTTCTTATTCTGTTCATCTGTCAGTGGACACTTGGGTTGCTTTCAGATCTTAGCTGTGAATAGTGCTGCAAGAAACATGAGAGTGTAGACACTTTTTTGATATGCTGATTTGTTTTCTTTTAAGTATATACCTAGCAGTGGGATTGCTGGATCATATTTTTAGTTTTAGCTTTATTTTTAGTTTTTTGAGGAACCTCTAAACTGTTCTCCACAGTGGTTATACTAATTTACATTCCCACCAAGAGTGTACAGGGTTCACTTATCCCTACATCCTCACTAGCATTGGTTATTGCCTCTTTTTGGATAAAAAGCCATTTTAACTGTGGTAAGATGATATCTCATTGTAGTTTTAATTTGCATTTCTCTGATGATCAATGATATTGAACACCTTTTCATATACTTGTTTGCCATTTGTATGTCTTCTTTTCAGAAATGTCTATTCAAATCTTTTGCCCATTTTAAAATCAGATTATAGGTTTTTTTTTTTTTTCCGATTGAGTTGTTTGGGCTACTTATATATCATGGTTATTAATCAACTGTCACAGGAATAGTTTGCAAATATATTCTCCCATTCTATGGACTGTCTCTTCATTTTGCTGATTGTTTACTGTGCAGAGGCATTTTAACTTGATGTGATGTCATTTGTCTTTTTTTTTTTTTTGCTTTGGTTGCCTATACTTTTGGGCTATTACTCAGGAAATCTTTGCCCAATCTAATGTCCTAGAGAGTTTCCCCAGTGTTTTCTTTTAGTAGTTTCAGAGTTTCAGGTCTTAAATTTAAGTCTTTAATCCATTTTAATTAGATGTTTGTATACAGTGAGAAATAGGGGTCTAGTTTTACTCTTCTGCATATAGATGTCCAGTTTTCCCAGCACCGTTTATTGAAGAGATTGTCCTTTCCTCAGTATATGTTCTTGGCATCTTTGTTGAAAATGAGCTCACTGTAGATATATGGATTTGTTTTGTGTGTTCTCTATTCTATTCTATCATTCTATGAGTTTGTTTCTATGCCAGCACCATACTGTTTTTGTTATTATAGCTCTATGGTACAATTTGAAGTCAGGTAATGAGATATTGTCAATTTTGCTCTTTTTGCTTAGAATTCTGCATCTTTTGTGGTTCTATATAATTTTTCTCAGTTCACTGCAACCTCCACCTCCCAGGTTTAAGTGATTCTCCTGTCTCAGCTTCCTGAGTAGCTGGGATTGCAGGAACCTGCCACCACGCCCAGCAAAATTTCTTTTTTTAATTGGAGATGGGGTTTCACCATGTTGGCCAGGCTGGTCTTGAACTCCTGACCTCAGGTGATCCTCTTGCCTTGGCCTTCCAAAGTGTTGGGATTACAGGCATGAGCCACTGTGCCCAGTCGGTTCCATATATATTTTAGGTTGCTTTTTTTTTTTTTGTATGTCTGTGAATAATATCATTGGTATTGTGTTAATGTGGCCAGATGCCCCTTTCAGGTTTGTTTTCTCTAAAATAAACCTGTGTTGACCATCAAGCCACTTTTTGTGTTTCTTTCCTCTTTCTTTAATTCTTACAATAAGGGGTTGCATTGAATTTGTAGATCGCTTTGGGTAGTATGGACATTTTAACAACATTGATTCTTCCAATCCCTGAACATAGAATATCTTTCTGTTTTTGTGTGTGTGTCCTCTTCAATTTATTTCATCAATGTTTTATATTTTTTTTCATTGTAGAGATCTTTCATTTCTTTGGTTAAGTTACTTCTTAGGAATTTTATTTTATTTGTAGCTACTATAAATGAGATTACTTTCTTGATTTCTTTTTCAGATTGTTTGCTGTTGGCATACAGAAATGCTACCTATTTTTACATGTTGATTTTGTATCCTGCAAATTTGTTTATCAATTCTAATAATTTTTTGGTGGAATCTTCAAACAGGGACAATTTGACTTCTTCATTTTTTTGAGGGTTTTCATCAGGAAGGAATCTTGAATTTCATCAAGTGCTTTTCAGCATCAACTGAAGTGATCATGTAGGTTTTGCTCTTTATTATGTTGATATGCTGTATCTTATTGATTGGTTTGCGTATGTTGGACCATCTTTGCATCCCTGGGATAAATACCAGTTGGTCATGATAAATGAGCTTTTTAACATGTTGTTGAATTTGGTTTGCTAGTATTTTGTTGAGGTATTTTATATCAAATGCTTAGCAGAGATACTGGCTTGTAGTTTTTGTTTGGTTTTGTATCAGAGTAATACTGGCCTCATAGAATGCATCTGCAAGTATTCCCTCCTCCTCTATTTTTTGGAATAGTTTGGGTAGGATTGGTGTTAGTCTTTCTTTAAATGTTTGGCAGAATTCAGCAATGAAGCCATCAGGTCTTAGGCTTTTCTTTGTGGGGAGACTTTTTATTATGGCTTTGATCCTGTCACCTGTTATTGTTCTGTTCAGGTTTTGAATTTCTTCATGGTTCAATCTTGGTAGGTTGTACGCGTCTAGGAATTTATCCATTTCTTCCAGGTTTTCCAATTTATTGGTCTATAGCTGCTCATAGTAGCCTTAATGATCATTTGAGTTTCTGCAGTATTGATTTAACATCTGCTTTATCATCTCTAATTTTGTTTACTTGGGTTTTCTCTCTTTTTTTCCTTAGATAGTCTGGCTAAAGTTTTGATAATTTTATTTCTCTTTTCAAAACCCAACTTTTCATTTTGTTGACTTTTTGTATTGTCTTCATTTCATTTTTACTTATTTCTGTTGTGTTCTTTATTATTTCTTTTATTCTACTAATTTTGGGTTTGGTTTGCTCTTGCTTTTCTAGTTCTTTAAGATGCATCATTAGGTTGTTTGTTTGAAATATTTCTACTTGTTTGATGTAGGCATTTATAACTATAAACTTTTCTCTTAGTACTGCTTTTGCTGTATCCCATAGGTTGTTGTATTTCCACTATCATTTGTTTCAAGACATTTTCCAATTTTCCTCTTAATTTCTTCATTGACCCACTTATCATTCACGAGCCTATTATTTAATTTCTATGTGTTTGTATACTTTCCAAAATTCCTCTTGTTATTGAGTTCTAGTTTTATTTCATTGTGATCAGAGAAGATACTTGATATAAGTTCATTTTTCTGAATTCTTTAAGATTTATTTTGTGGCCAAACATATGATCTTCACTTGAGGATCATCCATATTCTGAGAAGAAGAATGTATATTCTGCAGTCACTGGATAAAATGTTCTGCAAATATCTATTAGGTCCATTTGATCTACAATGCAGCTTAATTCTAAAGTTTCTTCATTGATTTTCTGTCTGCATGTTCTGTCCAGTGGTGAAAGTAGGGTGTTGCTGTCTCTAGCTATTATTGTGTTGGAGTCTATCTCTCTCTTTAGTTCTAATAATATCTGCTTTATATAGCTAGGTGCTCCAGTGTTTGGTGCATATATATTTTCAATTGTTATATTTTCTTGCTGAATTGACCCCGTAACACTGTATAATGATCTTTGTCTCTTTTCATAGTTTTTGTCTTCAAATCTGTTTTGTCTGATATAAGTAGGGCTGCCTCTGCTCTTTTCTTGGTTTCCATTTGCATAAATGTCTTTTTCTATCCCTTTATTTTCAGTCTATGTTTGTCTTTTTAGGTGAGGTATGTTTCTTGTAGGCAACTGATTATTGATTCTTGTGTTTTTATTCCTCAGCCACTCTATATCTTTTGATCGAAGAATTTAGTCCATTTACATTCAATGGTATTATTGATAAGTAGGGACATACTCCTGCCATTTTAAAAATTTGTTTTCTGGTTTTTCTTTTTGTGGTCTTCTCTTCCTTCTTTCCTTCCTTCCTGTCTTCCTTTTAGTGAAGGTGATTTTTCTCTGATGATATATTTAATTACTTGCTTTTTAATTTTTTGTTTATATCTGTTGCATGTTTTTGATTTGAGGTTACCATGAGGCTTGCAAATAATATCTTAAAACCCACTATTTTAAACTGATAACTACTTACCATTGATTGTTTACACAAACAAACAAATAAGCAAAGTGTGGCATCTAATTCATTCTGATTCTGGTTATCATCTTCACACACATTTTCATTATGATTTTATTTTTCATTGACATAATCTGATGGAAATTTGGAGAAAATAAAAGCAATATAACAAAAACTCTATACTTTAACTTAATCACCCCATTTTTAAACTTTTTGTTGTTTGCATTTATGTTTTATTGTGCTGTCTTGGAAAATTGTTCAATTTGGTGTTCCTGTGGGGAGGATAATCAATGGAGGCTTCTATTCAGCCATCTTGCTTCACTTCCTCCATAAGTCAATATTTTACAGCACAAAAGCCACTGTGCAGGCCTAAAAGAACGCACTGGCACAATAGCCCCTCAATTCCTTCAAGGGTCTGCTTGGATGTCATTTCCTTAGGAAAACCTTCCCCAGACTAGACAAGGACCCTCTGTTGTATGCTATTCTAGCACCATATACTTTTCATCAAAACATTTATTAGAATTTTATCTAATCTCTTTGACTATTTGTTTAATGACACTACCCACAAAATCAGGGCTTTTGCCTGCTCATGTCACTTCTGTGGCCTCAGTTCCTCATGCAGTATCTGGCACATAATAGGTATATAATGAATATTTGTAGGATGCATGAATGAGACCATCAGGAGGAATATTAAATAGTACAAGTTTAATAGTGCATTGTAAAAACATTATTTTCAGAAAGTATTTCATGGTTTATTCACTTATCTGGCAAACACATATTGAGTACCTACCAGATTCTAAGACCTTCATTGTATATTGAAGATAGAAAACAGATTATGTGATAGTCACTACCTTCATGAAGTTTACAGTCTAATTATACCATTAAAAAATTTAGCATTTAAATATTATTAAATAATACATTAACAGTGCCTTTTTAAATGGTAAAACATAGTTTTCATGTAATTTTTAAAATGTGGCATCTAATTCATTCTGATTCTGGTTATCATCTTCACACACATTTTCATTATGATTTTATTTTCCATTGACATAATCTGATGGAAATTTGGAGAAAATAAAAGCAATATAATTAAAACCATATTTCTGCAGAAACTGCCAAATAAGAAGAAAACAAAGAGTTGGTTTGGAATTATGAAGACATCAATGCATTTGCATTAAGTGTAACAGGAAGCTAAATCACTTCTACCTATTAGTAAATTCACTTGGGAAGGAGCCAATAAGCATGTTATCCAATTATGAGATACAGTTGGCTTCTGGAATGCGAAAAAGGTAAACATAAAAATGAAAAATGGAAGTTTATGACTGCTAAGAATATTCTGAACATTATTCTTTGTGCACCCCAAGAGTGTTAGAAGCAAAAAAGATGAGAAAAAAAGCCTGGTCTGGTCTCTGATGGTTTTTTCCTTGACCTTAAGACAAGAATATGATGATAGAAATAGGTTTGGGTTTTAATCACAAATCTTCATTTTCTATGTAATTTTTCACTAGTTAATTAATTGATTTGAGACAGTTTCCTCCTTTGCAAAATGGAAATAATAATTCTTAATTTATAGTGAATATTAGCGATACTGTATGTTAAATATGCAGCATATTACATAGACCATGGTGCTATATAAGTGATGCTACTAATTGTCATTCTATAATATCCATGAGAGTACCATAATTTCAACTGATTTTAATGGTAACTAAATAGATTTAGAAAGGGAATTATAGAATAAAATTTTATTTTTGTACTGGTTTTTGACAAATCTCTTCAATAATCTAAACAATCATATAATGTGAAGATATGTACTGGTTTGGAAGGCAGTTTGAGAATATCTATCAGAAAATATTTTTAAAAACCAAATATAAAGCCTAAAAAACCTAAAAGTATTGAAATTATACAAAGTATGCTGCCAAACCACAATAGAATACAATTAGAAATTAAAAATCAGGATGAATTTTAAAATTTCATAAATATGTGGAAATTGAACAACATACTCCTAAATAACCAGTTGGTCAATGAAAAAAATCACAAGCATTAATAGGAAATACATTGAGTAAATTAAAGTGAAGATACAATACACCAAAACTTATGGGATGTGGTTAAAGAAGTAGTTACAGGGAAACTTATACCTGTAAACACTTACATTGAAAAAGAACTATATCAAATCAATTACCTAATTATCTACCTTAAGATACTGAAGAAAGAAGAACAAATACACCTAAAACAAATAGAAGGAATTAAATAATAATGATTAGAGTGGAAATTAATGAAATTACAAATATACAAACAATAGAGGAAATCAACAAAATATGTTCTTTAAAAATCAACAAAATTGACAAAGCTTTTGCTAGATTGATCAAGAAAACCAGAAGATTACTCACATTGCTAAAATCAGAAAGAGGTGACCTTATTACCAATTTGCAGAAATAAAAAAGATTATTGGAGAATACTATGAGCAACTGTATGTTGGTAAATTCAATAATGTAAATGTAATGAACAAATTCCTAAAAAACAAACAAACAAACAAAAAAAAAACTACCCAAATTGACTGAAGAAGAAATAGATGATCTGAATAGATCAAAATAGAGATTAAATTAGTAATTTTAAAAAAGCTGCCGACAAAGGAAATCTAGGCTCAGATGGCTTCATTAGTGAACTCTGCCAAATATTTAAGGAATAATTATTAGTGATTATTCATAAACTTTGTTCAAAAGTAGAAGAGAATAGAATACTTCCTAAATCATCCTATGAGACAGTATTACACTGATACCAAAATCAGACAAAGATATTACAAAAAAAGAAATCCACAGACCAATATATTTTATAAATATAGGCACAAAAATCCTCAAAAAGAAATACTAGCAAACTGAGTTCAGCAACATATAAAAACTCCTACCATGGCCAAGTGGGATTTATCATAGGAATACAAAGTTGGTTTGTTATCTGATAATTAATTAGTTTAATGCACCATATCAATAGAATAAAAGTCAAAAAAAAAAAAAAACAAAACAAAAAAACCCACCATGATCATCTCAATAGAGGCAGAAAAACATTTGGTAGAATCCAACACCACTTCATGATAAACGCATTCAATAAATTAGGAATAGAAGGACATTTCCTCATTCTGCTAAAGGTCATTTATCAAAGAAAATATATAGCTAATATTATGTTTATTTGCAGATGGTACAACCTTGTATACAGAAAATCCTAAAGAATATACACACAGAAACTAGTGCTAAAAGCAAGTTTTGGAAGGATGCATGCTAGATCAGTATACAAAATCAATTGTATTTCTATGTTTGCAATCCAAAAATAAAATTAAAAAACAATTTTATTTACAATAGTGTCAAACAGAATAAAATATGTAGGAACACACTTGAAAGAAATGAAATATTTGTGCACCGAAAACGTCAAATCATTGTTGAAATAAATTTATTTATTTATTTTTTTTGTTTTGTTTTTTTTGTTTGTTTGTTTTTTGTTTTTTAATTTATTTATTATTATTATACTTTAAGTTGTAGGGTACATGTGCATAACGTGCAGGTTTGTTACATATGTATACTTGTGCCATGTTGGTCTGCTGCACCCATCAACTCGTCATTTACATCAGGTATAACTCCCAATGCAATCCCTCCCCCCTCCCCCCTCCCCATGATAGGCCCCGGTGTGTGATGTTCCCCTTCCTGAGTCCAAGTGATCTCATTGTTCAGTTCCCACCTATGAGTGAGAACATGCGGTGTTTGGTTTTCTGTTCTTGTGATAGTTTGCTAAGAATGATGGTTTCCAGCTGCATCCATGTCCCTACAAAGGACGCAAACTCATCCTTTTTTATGGCTGCATAGTATTCCATGGTGTATATGTGCCACATTTTCTTAATCCAATCTGTCACTGATGGACATTTGGGTTGATTCCAAGTCTTTGCTATTGTGAATAGTGCTGCAATAAACATACGTGTGCATGTGTCTTTATAGCAGCATAATTTATAATCCTTTGGGTATATGCCCAGTAATGGGATGGCTGGGTCGTATGGTACATCTAGTTCTAGATCCTTGAGGAATCGCCATACTGTTTTCCATAATGGTTGAACTAGTTTACAATCCCACCAACAGTGTAAAAGTGTTCCTATTTCTCCACATCCTCTCCAGCACCTGTTGTTTCCTGACTTTTTAATGATTGCCATTCTAACTGGTGTGAGATGGTATCTCATTGTGGTTTTGATTTGCATTTCTCTGATGGCCAGTGATGATGAGCATTTTTTCATATGTCTGTTGGCTGTATGAATGTCTTCTTTTGAGAAATGTCTGTTCATATCCTTTGCCCACTTTTTGATGGGGTTGTTTGTTTTTTTCTTGTAAATTTGTTTGAGTTCTTTGTAGGTTCTGGATATTAGCCCTTTGTCAGATGAGTAGATTGCAAAAATTTTTTCCCATTCTGTAGGTTGCCTGTTCACTCTGATGGTAGTTTCTTTTGCTGTGCAGAAGCTCTTTAGTTTAATTAGATCCCATTTGTCAATTTTAGCTTTTGCTGCCGTTGCTTTTGGTGTTTTAGACATGAAGTCTTTGCCCATGCCTATGTCCTGAATGGTACTACCTAGGTTTTCCTCTAGGATTTTTATGGTATTAGGTCTAACATTTAAGTCTCTAATCCATCTTGAATTAATTTTCATATAAGGAGTAAGGAAAGGATCCAGTTTCAGCTTTCTACTTATGGCTAGCCAATTTTCCCAGCACCATTTATTAAATAGGGAATCCTTTCCCCATTTCTTGTTTCTCTCAGTTTTGTCAAAGATCAGATGGCTGTAGATGTGTGGTATTATTTCTGAGGACTCTGTTCTGTTCCATTGGTCTATATCTCTGTTTTGGTACCAGTACCATGCTGTTTTGGTTACTGTAGCCTTGTAGTATAGTTTGAAGTCAGGTAGCGTGATGCCTCCAGCTTTGTTCTTTTGACTTAGGATTGTCTTGGAGATGCGGGCTCTTTTTTGGTTCCATATGAACTTTAAAGCAGTTTTTTCCAATTCTGTGAAGAAACTCATTGGTAGCTTGATGGGGATGGCATTGAATCTATAAATTACCTTGGGCAGTATGGCCATTTTCACGATATTGATTCTTCCTATCCATGAGCATGGTATGTCCTTCCATTTGTTTGTATCCTCTTTTATTTCACTGTGCAGTGGTTTGCAGTTCTCCTTGAAGAGGTCCTTTACATCCCTAGTAAGTTGGATTCCTAGGTGTTTCATTCTCTTTGAAGCAATTGTGAATGGAAGTTCATTCATGATTTGGCTCTCTGTTTGTCTGTTACTGATGTATAAGAATGCTTGTGATTTTTGCACATTAATTTTGTATCCTGAGACTTTGCTGAAGTTTCTTATCAGCTTAAGGAGATTTTGGGCTGAGACAATGGGGTTTTCTAAATATACAATCATGTCATCTGCAAACAGGGACAATTTGACTTCTTCTTTTCCTAACTGAATACCCTTGATTTCTTTCTCTTGTCTGATTGCCCTAGCCAGAACTTCCAACACTATGTTGAACAGGAGTGGTGAGAGAGGGCATCCCTGTCTTGTGCCAGTTTTCAAAGGGAATGCTTCCAGTTTTTGCCCATTCAGTATGATATTGGCTGTGGGTTTGTTATAAATAGCTCTTATTATTTTGTGATACGTTCCATCAATACCGAATTTATTGAGCGTTTTTAGCATGAAGGGCTGTTGAATTTTGTCAAAGGCCTTTTCTGCATCTACTGAGATAATCATGTGGTTTTTGTCTTTGGTTCTGTTTATATGCTGGATTACGTTTATTGATTTGCGTATGTTGAACCAGCCTTGCATCCCAGGGATGAAGCCCACTTGATCATGGTGGATAAGCTTTTTGATGTGCTGCTGGATCCGGTTTGCCAGTATTTTATTGAGGATTTTTGCATCGATGTTCATCAGGGATATTGGTCTAAAATTCTCTTTTTTTGTTGTGTCTCTGCCAGGCTTTGGTATCAGGATGATGTTGGCCTCATAAAATGAGTTAGGGAGGATTCCCTCTTTTTCTATTGATTGGAATAGTTTCAGAAGGAATGGTACCAACTCCTCCTTATACCTCTGGTAGAATTCAGCTGTGAATCCATCTGGTCCTGGACTTTTTTTGGTTGGTAGGCTATTAATTATTGCCTCAATTTCAGAGCCTACTATTGGTCTATTCAGGGATTCAACTTCTTCCTGGTTTAGTCTTGGAAGGGTGTAAGTGTCCAGGAAATTATCCATTTCTTCTAGGTTTTCCAGTTTATTTGTGTAGAGGTGTTTACAGTATTCTCTGATGGTAGTTTGTATTTCTGTGGGGTCGGTGGTGATATCCCCTTTATCATTTTTAATTGCGTCGATTTGATTCTTCTCTCTTTTCTTCTTTATTAGTCTTGCTAGTGGTCTGTCAATTTTGTTGATCTTTTCAAAAAACCAACTCCTGGATTCATTGATTTTTTGGAGGGTTTTTTGTGTCTCTATCTCCTTCAGTTCTGCTCTGATCTTAGTTATTTCTAGCCTTCTGCTAGCTTTCGAATGTGTTTGCTCTTGCTTCTCTAGTTCTTTTAATTGCGATGTTAGAGTGTCAATTTTTGATCTTTCCTGCTTTCTCTTGTGGGCATTTAGTGCTATAAATTTCCCTCTACACACTGCTTTAAATGTGTCCCAGAGATTCTGGTATGTTGTATCTTTGTTCTCATTGGTTTCAAAGAACATCTTTATTTTTGCCTTCATTTCATTATGTACCCAGTAGTCATTCAGGAGCAGGTTGTTCAGTTTCCATGTAGTTGAGCGGTTTTGATTGAGTTTCTTAGTCCTGAGTTCTAGTTTGATTGCACTGTGGTCTGAGAGACAGTTTGTTATAATTTCTGTTCTTGTACATTTGCTGAGGAGTGCTTTACTTCCAATTATATGGTCAATTTTGGAGTAAGTACGATGTGGTGCTGAGAAGAATGTATATTCTGTCGATTTGGGGTGGAGAGTTCTATAGATGTCTATTAGGTCTGCTTGCTGCAGAGATGAGTTCAATTCCTGGATATCCTTGTTAACTTTCTGTCTTGTTGATCTGTCTAATGTTGACAGTGGAGTGTTGAAGTCTCCCATTATTATTGTATGGGAGTCTAAGTCTCTTTGTAAGTCTCTAAGGACTTGCTTTATGAATCTGGGTGCTCCTGTATTGGGTGCATATATATTTAGGATAGTTAGCTCTTCCTGTTGAATTGATCCCTTTACCATTATGTAATGGCCTTCTTTGTCTCTTTTGATCTTTGATGGTTTAAAGTCTGTTTTATCACAGACTAGGATTGCAACCCCTGCTTTTTTTTGTTCTCCATTTGCTTGGTAAATCTTCCTCCATCCCTTTATTTTGAGCCTATGTATGTCTCTGCGTGTGAGATGGGTCTCCTGAATACAGCAGACTGATGGGTCTTGACTCTTTATCCAGTTTGCCAGTCTGTGTCTTTTCATTGGAGCATTTAGTCCATTTACATTTAAGGTTAAGATTGTTATGTGTGAACTTGATCCTGCCATTATGATATTAACTGGTTATTTTGCTCATTAGTTGATGCAGTTTCTTTCTAGCCTCGATGGTCTTTACATTTTGGCATGTTTTTGCAATGGCTGGTACCGGTTGTTCCTTTCCATGTTGAGTGCTTCCTTCAGGGTCTCTTGTAAGGCAGGCCTAGTGGTGACAAAATCTCTAAGCATTTGCTTATCTGTAAAGGATTTTATTTCTCCTTCACTTATGAAACTTAGTTTGGCTGGATATGAAATTCTGGGTTTAAAATTCTTTTCTTTAAGAATGTTGAATATTGGCCCCCACTCTCTTCTGGCTTGTAGAGTTTCTGCCGAGAGATCTGCTGTGAGTCTGATGGGCTTCCCTTTGTGGGTAACCCGACCTTTCTCTCTGGCTGCCCTTAAGATTTTTTCCTTCATTTCAACTTTGGTGAATCTGACAATTATGTGTCTTGGCGTTGCTCTTCTCGAGGAGTATCTTTGTGGCATTCTCTGTATTTCCTGGATTTGAATGTTGGCCTGCCCTACTAGGTTGGGGAAGTTCTCCTGGATGATATCCTGAAGAGTGTTTTCCAACTTGGTTCCATTTTCTCCCTCACTTTCAGGCACCCCAATCAGACATAGATTTGGTCTTTTTACATAATCCCATACTTCTTGCAGGCTTTGTTCATTTCTTTTTCTTCTTTTTTCTTTTGGTTTCTCTTCTCGCTTCATTTCATTCATTTGATCCTCAATCGCTGATACTCTTTCTTCCAGTTGATCGAGTCGGTTACTGAAGCTTGTGCATTTGTCACGTATTTCTCGTGTCATGGTTTTCATCTCTTTCATTTCGTTTAGGACCTTCTCTGCATTAATTACTCTAGCCGTCAATTCTTCCACTTTTTTTTCAAGATTTTTAGTTTCTTTGCGCTGGGTACGTAATTCCTCCTTTAGCTCTGAGAGATTTGATGGACTGAAGCCTTCTTCTCTCATCTCGTCAAAGTCATTCTCCGTCCAGCTTTGATCCGTTGCTGGCGATGAGCTGCGCTCCTTTGCCGGGGAAGATGCGCTCTTATTTTTTGAATTTCCAGCTTTTCTGCCCTGCTTTTTCCCCATCTTTGTGGTTTTATCTGCCTCTGGTCTTTGATGATGGTGATGTACTGATGGGGTTTTGGTGTAGGTGTCCTTCCCGTTTGATAGTTTTCCTTCTAACAGTCAGGACCCTCAGCTGTAGGTCTGTTGGAGATTGCTTGAGGTCCACTCCAGACCCTGTTTGCCTGGGTATCAGCAGCAGAGGCTGCAGAAGATAGAATATTGCTGAACAGCGAGTGTACCTGTCTGATTCTTGCTTTGGAAGCTTCCTCTCAGGGGTGTACTCCACCCTGTGAGGTGTGGGGTGTCAGACTGCCCCTAGTGGGGGATGTCTCCCAGTTAGGCTACTCAGGGGTCAGGGACCCACTTGAGCAGGCAGTCTGTCCCTTCTCAGATCTCAACCTCCATGTTGGGAGATCCACTGCTCTCTTCAAAGCTGTCAGACAGAGTCGTTTGCGTCTGCAGAGGTTTCTGCTGCTTTTGTTGTTGTTGTTGTTGTTGTTGTTGTTGTGTAGCTGTGCGCTGTCCCCAGAGGTGGAGTCTACAGAGACAGGCAGGTTTCCTTGAGCTGCTGTGAGCTCCACCCAGTTCGAGCTTCCCAGCAGCTTTGTTTACCTACTTAAGCCTCAGCAATGGCGGGCGCCCCTCCCCCAGCCTCGCTGCTGCCTTGCCGGTAGATCACAGACTGCTGTGCTAGAAATGAGGGAGGCTCCGTGGGCGTGGGACCCTCCCGGCCAGGTGTGGGATATGATCTCCTGGTGTGCCTGTTTGCTTAAAGCGCAATATTGGGGTGGGAGTTACCCGATTTTCCAGGTGTTGTGTGTCTCCGTTCCCCTGGCTAGGAAAAGGGATTCCCTACCCCCTTGCGCTTCCCAGGTGAGGCGATGCCTCGCCCTGCTTCAGCTCTCGCTGGTCGGGCTGCAGCAGCTGACCAGCACCGATCGTCCGGCACTCCCCAGTGAGATGAACCCAGTACCTCAGTTGAAAATGCAGAAATCACCGGTCTTCTGTGTCGCTCGCGCTGGGAGTTGGAGATTGGAGCTGTTCCTATTCGGCCATCTTGCTCCGCCCCCCCCTCTGTTGAAATAAATTTAAAAATACCTAAGTAAATGAAAAGACATGCCATGACCATGAATTGGAAGAGAATGCTATTAAGATGGCAATACTCTCTACATTGATGTACAGGTTAAATGCAACCCCTCCCAAAACCCCAGCTCGTTTCTTTGCGGAATTTGACTAGCTGATTTTAAAATTCATATGAAAATGGAAGAGACCAAAAATAGCCAAAACAATCTTGTAAAACAGCAAAGTTGGAGGATTCACACTTTTTTATTTCAAAACTTACTACAAAGCAAATATAAGCAAGACAATGTCATACCAGCATAAGAATACATATAAAGGTTAATGGAATCAGAGAATCCAGAAATAAATTCTCACATTTGTGGACAATTGATTTAGACCAGCATGCCAAGACATGCTGAACATAGAATGTAAAATGGGAAAAGAATCTGACTAGACAATTCTGCAAAGAATATATAAAAATGGCCCACAAATACAGTAAAAGATACTCAACATAATTATTCTTCAGAATAATGAAAATCAAACTTCAGCACAATGCTACTTGACACACATTAGGATGGTTACAATCAAAATGACAGATAATACCAAGTGCTGGTAAAAATATGGAGAAATTGTAACCTTCATACACTGCTGGTGGGACTTTAAAGTAGTGTAGCCATTTTAGAAAGCAGTCTGCAGT
Source organism: Theropithecus gelada (assembly GCF_003255815.1). Classification (NCBI taxonomy): domain Eukaryota; kingdom Metazoa; phylum Chordata; class Mammalia; order Primates; family Cercopithecidae; genus Theropithecus; species Theropithecus gelada. Next base: position 64,934,515 of record NC_037673.1, read on the forward strand.
CTGTAAAATGCTTTTTAAATAAAAAACATTTAATTTACTATACATATTTAAATTTTAGAAAGTTATTAGGCAGATGCACTTTGCTTTGTCGGTTTAGTTTGATCTTCAATTACCATTTTATGAGATCTTTCCAATAGCTTATCCCATATTGTAAAATGTGCTCTTAAGTGAATGGGTAAAGACAGACCCTGGAATTTTAATATAAGACTTGGCTGGTCAGGTTGAAGATTGTGAACTGCTGACACTTCATACTGGAAACAAATACTTGTTCTTGGAATAAGAGAGCCCTCACTCACATCAGTGAAATTACCTATTCTGTGTAGCTTGACTATTCTCTCAGGGTTCTGAGATGCTTTCTTTTCTATGGAATCTATTTTGTACTTGTTTTGAAATATTTCCAATGCCACTTTTGCTTCAGCATCCAGAGTGTCAAATGGAATGTCTTTATAAATTAAAGCATGGACGTCCTTTGTGAAGGAATGTAGGTTCTCTTTTGTCGAATGTAGAGAATTACCATTTGACTCAAGAATTCCACTCCTAGGTATACACCCAAGAGAATGAAAAATACATGTTTATATAAACATTTGTGCCTTAATATTCATAGCATGTTATTCATAAGAGCTCAAAGTGGAAGCAATCCAAATATCCATTAACCAATAAATGGAAAAATAAAATATATATTCATACAAATGAATATTATTATGCAATTAAAAGAAATGAAGTTCGGATGCATGCCACAATGTGAATAAGCCTTAGAAACATTATACTAAGTGAAAAAAGGCAGACACAAAACCAAAAATTGTTTGATTCCATGTATATGGACTATCCATAAGAAGTAAAGCTATAGAGAGAAGTAGATTAGTGGTTTCCTAGGTCTGAAAGGGATGAGAAGATTGAGGAGTGATAACTTAAATGGTTTGTGTGTTTTGGGGGAGATAATGGAAATGTTCTAAAATTTATTGATTGCATAATTCTGAATATGCTAAAAATCATTGCATTTTATACTTAGAGTAAATTGTATGGCATGTGGATCATATCTCTGTATATCACCATTACAAAAAATAAAGAGAAAACCTCACACATATCCTTCTACTCAAAATTCTGGATGTCTATCTCAGAGAAACATTTGCATATTTTCACCATAAGTTTGACACAAAGAGATTCACCTTTTGTGATTTAAAAAATAAAAACAACCCGTCAATAGGGAGTCTCAATAATGTGTGGCAAATCTGTACCACGAAATACTCCACTTTTATTAAAGAATGTAACAGACCTTTCTGTATTAACACAGATAAATCTTCCACATTGTTAAGAAAAGCAAGTTGTCAAAAAATATGTAAAGTATGATCCCATTTATGAACAAAACTATGTCTTCATCTACATGCATATATAAATACATAAAAAAGAACTGATGAATGTATATCACACTATTAACAATAGTTTGTTCTGAAGTGAGAATGCTGGTCAGTTGATGAGAAGTAGAGCAAGAGAAGTTGGATGGGGTAACCTTCACACTCCACACTATAAATTTCTGTATTGTTTGCATCTTTTCAACAAGAAAGTATTTATGTATTACCAGTATAAAATAAAAACAAAGAGAAAATAAAATACAATGAATGTTAACACATGGACCAAGTCCCAAGGCAGTTCCTACCATCAAATTGTGGTAATGAACTTGTGAGCTAAATGAACAATAGTATTGGTGCAGGATTAATATGTTCTTCACTACCCTGTTAGAGCAGAATTTTATTTTACGGTAGAAGAGAGATGACATGCTTTGACAAATGTTCTGTCTGCTGCATGTTCAGGCCTTTGTATTTGTTATTTCTTCTGCCTTGAATGCTCTTCCTGCAAATATCCACATCCAACTCTGCCCCCCTCCTTTAGATATTTACCCAAATATTTTCCTCTCAGCCAAGTACTGCCTCCCCATGCTACCAAACTTCAATGTTCATTCCCTTCTTACTTCTCATAACCATTCCTGCTTAATTTTTCCCCATAAGACTTTCAGCCATCTGATATTCTACTGAATCCACTTATTTGTCTAATGTCCATCTCTTCTTAGTACAAGTAAAGTCTATGAAGGTAGGAACATTTGTCAAGTGTTTCAGAGCTGTAACCCTGGAGCTAGAGTGAAAATTAGCACATAATATGTGCTCAGTGAATTTTTGCTGAATGAATGAAAAAATCATTTAATAATAGCATTTGAATCAAGAGCTATTGACACAGGTAGGATAAGAAAAGGATTATATCTCTGAACTCTCATCATCAAATCTCTTCCATTGAGCAAATAATTTAACAACTAGACACTGATGGCCTCAGGAAGATTTTCAGATTTTCTTCTATTGACCAAAACCATTTGCTCCCATTCACCCAGCATTCGTCATCTAGATGCACAAAGAGGAGAAACATGAGGACAGAAATGCCATTTTCCTTTCTCTCTTCTTCTTGTCAAGCTAAACTAATCACAGAATCACAAATAAATCTGAAATTTTAGTGTTTAAAATTAACCATCTGAGGGTTCTTTTGATGATCCCAATTTTGTTGGCAACATCCAAAGCATCATAGTCATGCATTTTTTTGTTCATCAGGCCTGATCAGTGTGTTGATCTTGGCCGTGTTAGTGTCATGAAGCTTCTTCACAGCCTTTTGAACTGGTGCATGTTGGTTTTTAACATCTGAAATAAACACATATGTGTTGTCTTCCCTATTCTTGTCTGATTCAAGTGAAACTTGATGGCATAGCGATCAAGCTTGCTTCTCCTGGTGGTACTTTTCTAAGGACATTCTGCTGCCTTAAAAGCTGCAGTGTCTTGGGCCACCAGAAGCAGGGTAATGTGAGGATCTTTTGAGTGTGGTTGTGGATACCTTTCTGTACTGCCTTCTTGACCTTCAAAGACTTTGCTTTATCTTGACTTTGGGAGGAGCAAAGGTTTCCTTCTTCACTTTCAGGGCCATCTTGGTGAGAAGTTACATTTTTAAATTTAGTTCTTCATCCACAACAGAACTATTAGGACTTATTATGCAGAACCAGTTTTGGAAGACCAAACACAGAGAAGAAAGAGGAAGTTAAAGAGAATTAACAGCAAAACCACCTAAAGGAGGAGTGCCCACGGATGAGATGTGAAGCATTTATTCATCAAGAGTTAGAAAAACTGATTTCTTCCTCCAAAAAGCCACAGTAATTTCACAACAACAGAAAAGAACATAGAGTCATAAAACCACAAAACACTACCATTTAGTCTTATATTTTTTCTTTGTCTTCTCAAATGCACTGATTTAGGTATTCCAAAATGGGTGAAAGATACGTCTATTTGTCACTGTTTAAAACTCCACAAAGAGACTCTGAAATCCAAACACTGCATGCTCTCATTCATGAACAATGAGAACACATGGTCATAAGGAGGGGAACATCACACACTGGGTCCTGTCAGGTGTGGGGAGCTAGGGGAGGGAGAGCATTAGGATAAATACCTAATCCATGTGGGGCTTAAAACCTAGATGATGGGTTCATAGGTGCAGCAAACCACCATGGCACATGTATACCTATGTAACAAACCTGCACATTCTGCACATGTATCCCAAAGTTTAAATTAAAATAAATAAAATGTTTTTAAAAAATGTATATTTTAGAGGCCTAAACTCTTTAAACCTGATTTCAATCTCTCTTGTTTCAATTTAAATTCAATGCCTCTTCTATAGTTCTTGGATAAAGAGAGAGACTGCCCTTCTTGGGAAAACAGATTTCTCTATCCAAGCAGATCTACAACTGGTTAGGGTATGGCTGCACATAGTGTGCTTTATACTGCAGTGCGAAACACTGCGTTCCGTAAACATTTCTAAGAACTATTATAAAGTATTAAGGCTGCTCTGCCAATCAGATTCTAAGTGAGCTAAACACTCCTCACCCTCTCATAACAGAGTACATGTTGCCTGCAGCTCTGGCTGTTAAAAGGAGAGAGCAATGTTCCTAAACAGATTGGGTGGTGAGCAGAGACCCCGTGATTCACCCCTAAATTAGTTTTAACTGACAGGTTTTGGAAGTGAGGCTGGCTAGGGTCTGGCTGCATGGATACTACGTGCTGCCCTGTCCAGTCTGAACAGCTCAGAAGGAATCTTGAGCCGTGTGATTGGGTAGGGTGGGGGTGGGTGGCTCAAGAATGTGGGGTAAAAATAGGAGCAGTGATTTCCAAAGTCCTTGGCAAGCTGTGTGGAACCTAGTGTCTCATTCAGTACACGTTCCTTGAAGGCAAACTACCAGATCAAGTTTGGAGAGATTGTTGTTTGGGCTGGTTTGTCCTTTGGGTTTTGTACAACTTTGAAAAGAACAAACAAGAAATTGGTGTTTCTCTTTCATACTCTCTCTCATTCCATTCTCTATTTTATTGGATTCCACTGTGTCAGCTGAATAGAAGAAATATACAGCCCTTGTCCCATATTTCCATAAGCACATATTTTTACTCATGCTGCAAAGTAGTAATTATTCCCATAAAATAATGATGTAATATTAATTAAGATGAAATTTTGAGATTGACACCACCAATGGCAAGATAAAGATTATTTATTATCTCTGTTATTGAAGTGTTTTGTATTGTACTCTTTGTCCAAGGCTTCATAGATAATTAAAATTCATTGACTTCACAAGTGTCTCATGAAATGTGTTAGATTGTTTTCTGATATGCAAAAATGTCCTGACATAGTTTGTAAATGTGTGCTGCACATCTCCAGCCAATTACCACACAAAATGCAACTATATCTTTTTGTCCATCACTGAAGCCTGAACAGACAGCATTAGACTCAACTGCATAATTCTGGCCTAATTTTCGTGTCTGATACTATAGTGATGTTGTGAGGCATTGACTTAGCAACAGGGGTAAATGTTCTTTTTGAATATATATTTTTTTCTTCAGCCTCTTTGGAAATATGCCTGCATGAAGAAGCACACCTTCAGCCTCTTCAGAAAAATGAGCATGTGTTTGCACCCCTTTTGCCCCCACCCTTTGTTTTCTCTTCCCAAGTTGTGATGATTTTGATAAGATGAGGGTTTGTGCTGGCAAAATTCCAAAGGGTGGACAAATTGGGTTGTACTTTCATTAATGTAAAACTGAAAATATTGCTAAATTATTGTGGCTAATATAATTTGTGTCTGCTCAGGCTTTGTATCAGTTTGCTAGGGCTAGCGTAAGAAAGAACCACAAACTGGATGGCCTCAAACAACAGAAACTTACTGTGTCACAGTTCTGGAGACTGGAAATCCAAAATCAAGATGTCAGTGGGATTGGTTCCTTCCGAGGGCTGTGAAGGCAAAATCTGTTCCAAACCTCTGTCCTGGCAGTTTGCAGGCAATATTTAATGTTCCTTGGCTTTTATATCTCTGCCTCTCTCTTCATATGACATTTCTCTGTGTGTGTATCTATGTCCACATTTTGCTTTTTCAGAAGGACACGAGTCATACTGGATTAGGGGTCCATCTTACTCCAGTATCTTAATTAATTACGTTTCTTACTTATTTACATCTGCAATGACCCTATTTCCCATTCTGAGGTACTTGGTCCCATTCTGGGATACTTGGGATTAGGATTTCAACATAAGAATTTTGGGAGGACACAAGTTAATCCATAACAAGCTTCAGATAAATAATAGACTATGTAATTCAATGAATATATATATTGAATTGTAGGTTCAAAAATAATGAAATAGAGAAACTGGTTTTCAAGATTAACATGATATTTGCTTTTCAACTACCCCAACTCCCCCACAGGAGTTGAAAGTGTCTCCCCGAGAAGGACTCTTATATCTTGATTTGCCAAGCAGTAGGAAGAAGAGTTATAACTAATGGAGTGAGCCTCGCTGTTGGCAGAACTTTAGTCCAGCCTTTCCTAGTTCAAGAAATAAAAAAGACTTTTTATGTAGTGAAGTTTTCAGTGACTTCAATCACTTCTTCCTTCACTGCCTCAATTACTTCTGGTAAATATACAAGAGCATGTGCTTACTTAGAGGGGCACAGCATTTATTGGGGTTTGACCTGACTCAATCACAAAGTATATAAAATGAGCCAAAGACCTTTTGAGGTTTGCAAATTCTTATAGTGCATTACCTTGAGAATTCAAATCCAGTGCTTGTCATCTTCTAAATCCTAAAAAATACTGTAACAGAGTAGTGGGTTGGTAAGTAAGTATCCCATCGAAAGGCATGGCTGACCAGAGCCTTATTAGTTATTAGAAGATATATAGACTAAAGAATCCAGAAATTAGGACTAGAACTGCTCAAGAGAAGGTAGGAAAGAAAATGTATGCATTTGAGGTATGGGAGAGAGGTTCAGTATAGCAGGCAGAATGTAGTATCTGAAAAGGCCTGGCAACAGATAGCAGGTGGCATGCCAGGATAGCAGTGGGGGGCCCAACTTGAAGACACAAGGGTCTATGGTAGAGTTTGGCCCTGGGAATCCAGGAGCAGATGGTGATCAGAAACACAGGCAAGCAGTTGGGATCTGAGAAGTCAGAGCCAAGCCTCAATGTTTTTTAGAATTTTGCTCTCAAATATGGTATAAACCCTCTTTGACACTTTTCAGTTCTTAATATGTTAGAGGCATTGATCTTTCTCTGCTAGAGTCTTATCACTGTGACATTGCTCAAATTCTTCTCAATTCTCCTGCCTCCTAGTTATTTCTTTACTAAATCCATTCAATTTGTGTTTCAGGGAAAGAATGGTGATCTTAACAAAAGGAGATTCAGTGGAGTGGTGGGGTTATAGATGTGAGCTGGAGTCGGTTAAGGAGAGACTGGAAGATAAGAACAGGAGAGTCTTGCCATGGTGGGAAGCAGCCCACCTGCACCCGCTCTGGAAGTCATGTCATCTTGCTCCTTCTCTTCCAATGTCATCCATACTTTGATGACTCCTCAATTTGTATCTTCAAGCCTGACTTTTCTGCTGGACTACAGACTCCTATTTCCAGCTTGCTTGAGCTCTCTACTTGTATGTCTCTAACAGAATCAATACTCTACAAAATAGCCAGAGGGGTTTTTCTGAAAATGTGAAGTAGAGCATGCCATGTTTTACTTAAAGCCCTCCCAAGACTTTCTACAATGCTTAGAATAAAATCCAAATTCCCTATTACGACCTCCAAGACCCCTAGTAATCTTCCTCCCTAATCTCACTTCTATGACTTTACAGTTCTTTCACTATTCTCCAGCCAGTCACACTACTAGTCTTCCATTTGTTTAGTGAGCAAGCCTCATGTGCTTCTCTGATTGCAAACTTGCAGTTCATTCTACCTGGAGCAATCACCCACCAGATATTCACTTTGGCTTCCTTCTTCTCAGCATCCATGTCCAAGCCAATAGGTTACCTGGTCTTTAGAGCAGCCTTTACCAAATACATAATCTAAAGTAGCAAAGTAGCATCCATCCACCCAGCCAGTCACTCTGTCACATTAAACTGGTTAATTTGTTTCACACTATGTATTGCTATCTGAAATTTATCTTGCCTATCTCTTACAATTATGCTGCCTGTTTCTGCCCGCAACTTCCCTTCTCCAAATAGACCATAACACAGGGAGGAATAGAGACCATGGGTTCAATTTTTGGCTACGATGGCTTTTCCAGTACTCAAAGTAGCATCAGTACATAGTAGGAATTTGATAAACATTTATTGAAAAAGTGAGCAAAAACAGCTCCAAAATTCAACCTACTGCTCTGGTGCAAGCCACCACCTTTTCTTGTCAATTACTGAAATAACATCCTAGTTGGTTTTCATTCTACTTTTGTCTCCTTCAGTCTATTCTCAACACAGCTCTCAGAGTGAACTCATTAAAAAGGAAGTCATTAAAAAAGTAACCACTCTTGTGCCCAAAATCCTCCAATGACTTCTTGTCTCAGTGTAAGAGCTGGAGTCCTCATATCCCAATCTTTTGCTCCCTCTCTGACTTCATCACCTATTATTTTCTCTCTTCCTCATTATACTCCATCTACACTGACCTCTTCAGTGTTCCCTGAGGACACCAAGCCGCTCAGGGTCCAGGAATGTTGCACTTGCTGTTCCCTCTGAGTGGAACGCTCGTCCCTCAAATATCCATATGGCTGGCTCCTTCACTTCCTTCAAGTCTTGACTAAAATATCACTTTACCAGCAAGAACTTTAAAGGCCACCATAATATAAATATTCAACGTAAGTTCCAATCTTAATGAAAATAAAAAGTATCAGTAAAGGGTCAAACATTTAGCTCAATTTGATTTTCATCAAATATCTTGATACTATTTATTCAACATTAATAATTATGCTATTTCAGGCCTGGAGTAATTAGTTGTCTATTAAGATATTGACTCTATTCTGAGACACATCTCTTGTGAAAAACCCTTTAAAACATTGATCTGGTCTTTGTTGATATTATCAGGGTCAGAGAGAAATGATTTTCCCTTTCCTTATTTGAAATCCTCTTATGACAGCTTATCAATGAAAAAAAGAGCAAGATTTTTAATAATTATTGCTTATTTATTTCCTCATTGGATCAAAAAGATGTGGACTTACTGGCCAGAACTTGATAACATTTGTTTCTTTCTCATTTCATTCAATATTAGATCAAGATCAATAAATATTCTGTCAACTGTTTTCTTTGCAAACAACAAGGTTCTAGCACTCAAGTACTTTATGTTCCTTTAGTGTCCACAACAGCATATGTAGATGATCTCCTTTGATCCTGATCCCAATATGCCTACTTCATGATTTCACTATTTGTTAACTCTAGTAAAATGGTTTTGTTTTTCTTACTAGTAAAATGCTTTCTTCCTATAGCATGGCTTTCCAATATTAACATAATAAGAATATGTTGCTTGCTTCTTCATCTATATTCTACACATGCTGAGAAACTATTTAAATGTATACAACAGTGGTTTCAGCCAAAATATGAAGCAAACTGTATGCTATCAGCCATACAAGCTCCTACCTATTTTATGCAGTGATACTATTAGTACATTATTATCAATGTTTTAGCTTCTGAAATTGGAACTGACTGTATATTCCCTGGAATCATCAAAGATTTATGAATCACACTTGAAGAAACACTGCTACATTGATGGGGAGCCAATAAAGCTGTTTTAAAAATTATGTTTAAAATATATTTAAAGGAAAGTGAGTAGGGCAGATGAGGAAGCAGGCAGAGCAATTGTGGGATGAAGGAAATGGATGTTCATTTATGTATACTCACCCTTCCAGTTGACTTCACCAAGGCAAGAAGTCGCATTGGGAGCAACTGGAGTCCTACCACCAGGTGACCCCATTTCTCCCATGCTGTACCTCCCAAAGGATATAGGAGATTGAGTGCTCTCAGTTCTCAGTGCTCTCAGCTCAGTGGCTCCAATCTTTTCCTGTCTGGGGTTGTCTGAGAACACAATGCATCCTTCTTCTTTTCTGTCTGTCACTCCCCCACAAGGAAACTCTTGGGCAGTGTTTTGCACATTGGAATGGGAACAGTTTAAACAGAGTAGAAAGCCCCAGTAGCTTCTATCCACAGTTGGCCATCATCATTTCATGGCCTAGTGCACAGCATAATGTTCACCATGAGGACTCCACAGAGAACTTCACTCTTAAAGTACGTTCACATTCATTGTTTTCTTAGGTGTGGCTAAGCTGCCCAGCCCAAGGAAATTTTTCTCCAGAACTGGAAAGAGGTTTATTGAAGGTACAATTCAGTCATAATACCTTCTCCCATTGAGGCAAAACATTTATACAGTTGATAAACTCTGCAATTCAGAAAGATAATGAAAGCCTTCTACCATCTTATTCTGTTTCCGAAATTTAGTTTTTGCTGAAAGAAATGCATGGACATTTCTAAGAAATGGGTCAGGGTGAAAATGGAGTTCAGGTCATTAAGAAAGGAAGAAATGGGTCTCTCAAAATATGGGAGCAGCTCAGAAATATTTGCCTTATTCAAGAAATAAAATTTGCTGACATGGGTGACATGCTTTTCAATCTTCATGGAGATTTTCAAGTATCAGTGCCTACTGAGAACACAAATTTCTGCAGTTCAGACATGTAGCTTAACAGATATGCAATCTATGGTGCAAGCAGTTAAAATCTTTAATCATGGAATCTTTGGGATTTCAATGCACTTGAGAACATGAATTAATTCTCAAGGACAGCTGCATTCATGTACCAGACATCAGAACCTGGAAGTAGGGTAGATTCTTCTTTTTCTATAAGTATCACAGTGATGGTCAGGAGCTCTCCTCCCTTTTTTTTTTTTTCATCTCTTTTTTACTCTCTTTCTCCCATCCCCATACCCTCTCCTCTCTTTCTTTCTTTTTTTTTTTTTTTGAGACGGAGTCTCGCTATGTCTCCCAGGCTGGAGTGCAGTGGCGCGATCTCGGCTCACTGCAAGCTCCGCCTCCCGGGTTCACGCCATTCTCCCGCCTCAGCCTCCCAAGTAGCTGGGACTACAGACGCCCGCCACCACGCCCGGCTAGTTTTTTGTATTTTTAGTAGAGACGGGGTTTCACCATGTTAGCCAGGATAGTCTCGATCTCCTGACCTTGTGATCCACCCGCCTCGGCCTCCCAAAGTGCTGGGATTACAGGCTTGAGCCACCGCGCCCGGCCCTCTCTTTCTCTCTCTCTCAGAGTTATTTAGCCTCTACCATGAGCCAAGTTTGGTACTCCACTCCAGAAATTCTAAGATGAATGTAGTACTTTGCCTGCCTTCAAGATGCTCATACACTAATGAAGAGGCAGACATCTGGTTCATGCCCTACCAACGCAGGGCATCTCTGCTTCTCAATATCTCCCAGTATGTCTCATTAATACACTGCTGCTTCCTTAAAGGGGATTTAAATAGCTGTGTAATTCCATCCTGTCTGACATTCTGAGGGCAAAAATGCAACAAATTAAAATTAGAGTATGATGGAATTACTGAACATAGAATGCACTTCATTAATGTATTCTATATGTTAATTAGAGCCTCAAATTGGGGTTGGTTTCTACATGTTTATAAGAACTTTTGATAAGAGTGCTTGTGCAGTGATTCGAGCCACTAACAGAAATATTAAATGTAGGAAAACACTTCCCAAAAGATATGCACTAGGGAAACACCAAGCCCTGCTCTGTGATCATTACAACTGACCTTGTGCTACTCTTCCTCTGTGTCATTAGGTGGACTAAATAATAATGTAACTTCAAATCTGGCATACAATTATCATTAAACTCTTCAAACTTTGAGACATTTAAAGAAACCAATTCAGGTCTTCTTGTTCATTAAATAATGTGAATTTAATTACCGGAACCGCATCTTTCCTCATAAGCACAAAACATATAACATTATTTTTAAATGTGTAGTTGAGGTAACAGAAAAAGTAAGAAAAATCCCCAGGTGACAGGTATTCTGAGAGGCAGAGTATAATACCCTGAGGCACAGCTGAGGCTTTCATGGTTGGTTAGCTCTGGGTGACAGGGTCTGTGGGAGATTAGGGGAGTAGGGTTTGCCAGTTCAAGTAGCCTAAGAGCTTTTATGTTAAAGGCCTTAGAATAACAGAATACATTACTTAGAAGCCCATGAGGGGAGAACTGGAAACCTTGAAGGACTAGCCCTCAGTAAAATGCAGGACTAAATCATCTGTGCTCACTGATACAGGAAGACAACAGAAAAGCTTACCTATCTCTACTTGAGTTCCTGAAGAATTTGTACTCTGAGCCTGTCTCATGCACAAGTGTGTGGTTCAAATTTGTACTAGCTTCAAAGTCTTCAATGTTCAGGAATATCCAAAATGAGAAGTTAACATAAATATGCTCCTGTGCCAGTGATAATTCTGGACACCTGTTAGACACAAGGACAACATTACAGCATGTGTGCTCCACAACTTCCACAGATAAAGTACCTCTAGATTTGAATCTGCACAAGTAAATAATCTAAAATGGACAAGAAACTAAAAGACACAACAGGTAACAGCATTAGAAGATCAATATTTTCACATTAGAGTGTCTTCTAATAGATAACATAAAATTATTGTGTTCACATAATTAAAAGTAATGAAGAGAATCAAAGCTGTAAGAAATCTACAAAAACTAAAATAAGCAAAAGCCACATAGATTAAAACAAATAAAAAAGGACTTTTTAAGTCAAGCCATAAGCAAGTAGCTTATGCTGCATATTAAAAACAACTAAAAGCAAATATTTTGAATTAGAAGGTAGATTTGAGGAAATTAAATGAAATGCATCAAAGGAAGACAAAGAAATTGAAAATGTGAAAGAGAGATTATTCAGTGACATGAAGGAGAATTAGATCTAATATATGTATGCAAAAAGTATAAGAGGAAAAAGAGAAAGAATGACAAAGAGTCAAATAGTAACAAAACGGTGGCTGGGAATTGTATAGAACTGATGAAGGACATGAATCTTTAGATCCAAGAATTAAAACCTTTAACTAAGATAAACAAAGGAAAACTCTTGACAATGGACTTCTTTTTTTTTTTTTCATTATTATTATACTTTAAGTTCTAGGGTACATGTGCATAACGTGCAGGTTTGTTATGTATGTATACTTGTGCCATGTTGGCGTGCTGCACCCATCAACTCGTCAGCACCCATCAACTCGTCATTTACATCAGGTATAACTCCCAATGCAATCCCTCCTCCCTGCCCCCCATGATAGGCCCCGGTGTATGATGTTCCCCTTCCCAAGTCCAAGTGATCTCATTGTTCAGTTCCCACCTATGAGTGAGAACATGCGGTGTTTGGTTTTCTGTTCTTGCAATAGTTTGCTGAGAATGATGGTTTCCAGCTGCATCCACGTCCCTACAAAGGACACAAACTCATCCTTTTTTATGTTTGCATAGTATTCCATGGTATATATGTGCCACATTTTCTTAATCCAGTCTGTCACTGATGGACATTTGGGTTGATTCCAAGTCTTTGCTATTGTGAATAGTGCCACAATAAACATATGTGTGCATGTGTCTTTATAGCAGCATGATTTATAATCCTTTGGGTATATACCCAGTAATGGGATGGCTGGGTCATATGGTACTTCTAGTTCTAGATCCTTGAGGAATCGCCATACTGTTTTCCATAATGGTTGAACTAGTTTACAATCCCACCAACAGTATAAAAGTGTTCCTATTTCTCCATATCCTCTCCAGCACCTGTTGTTTCCTGACTTTTTAATGATTGCCATTCTAACTGGTGTGAGATGGTATCTCATTGTGGTTTTGATTTGCATTTCTCTGATGGCCAGTGATGATGAGCATTTTTTCATATGTCTGTTGGCTGTATGAATGTCTTCTTTTGAGAACTGTCTGTTCAGGACATAGGCATGGGCAAGGACTTCACGTCTAAAACACCAAAAGCAATGGCAACAAAAGCCAAAATTGACAAATGGGATCTAATTAAACTAAAGAGCTTCTGCACAGCAAAAGAAACTACCATCAGAGTGAACAGGCAACCTACAGAATGGGAGAAAATTTTTGCAATCTACTCATCTGACAAAGGGCTAATATCCAGAACCTACAAAAACTCAAACAAATTTACAAGAAATAAACAAACAACCCCATCAAAAAGTGGGCAAAGGACAATGGACTTCTTATGGTAACAATAGAGGCCAGAGTATAAATAAGCATTATCATTACACTGCTGAGAAAAAATAACTGTCAACCTAGAATTATATACTAGACAAACTATCAATCAAGACTGAAAGTATAAAAAGGGTGATTTTAGACAAAAAAAGATACAGAGGCTTTATCATAACATACCCTTACTTAAGTAGTTATATACCTCAGAAAGAAGAAAGTTGAACACAGAAGGAAGAAAAGAGTTTCCAAAGGAAATAATGGGTAAAATAACTGGCAAATATAAGGTAAACCTAAACACATGCTAATGATATAAAAAGGAGAATAATGATACATAATGTGGGGTTCATAAAAACAAAGTTAAAGTAAAAATCTTAGACAAATGGCATATAAGAGAAGAGGGGATAATCAGAATTAAAGTTTCTAAAGTCTTTTTAATATTTGAAAAGGTTGTAAAATTATGAATTCACTGTGGACTTTGTTCAGACAGGCATACATTTTAAAAATGAAATGGTAAACCATAAAAGTATAGAGATTAAATGTTTAATTTCCAAACCAATGATAGAAAAGAAAGAATTAATATAAAGAAATAAGTCTAATACTTGTTTTGAGAGGAGAAAAACCAGATATAAAAATCATAAAATAAAGTAATATAAATAAAAACTGCCAAAATGAACTAACCTCATCAGTTAAAAGATTCCAAGATTAGATTAAGAAACAGAATATAGCTCTTTAATACTTATTAAAGTTTTATTTTGCCTTGTTCTGGTGATATCAGTATGTTTGGGCTGCCATAACAAAATACCACAGACTGGAGTGGCTTAAACAATGAACATTTATTTTCTCATAGTTTTGGAAGCTAAAAGTCTCATATCAAGGTACTATCAGAGTTGGTTTCTGGTGAGAACTCTATTTCTGGCTTCTAGACAGTCACATTCCAGCTGTGTCCTCACATGGACTTTCCTCAGTGTCTGCATAGAGAAAAAGAGGATGGGGTTGCCTCTGGTATCTCTTCCTATAAGCTCACTAATCCTATTGGCTTAGGACCTCACCCTTATGACCTTATTTAACCTTAGTTACTTCCTTTGGCCAAATACAGCCACACTGGGGCTTTAACATGAATTTTGAAAAGACACAGCCATGTAGTCTATAACATTGGAATTCCACAAAACAGAACATGAGGCAAGAATTAAGATGCTAACACTTTTTAGTAAATGGAAGCATGAAGCAGGATGAGGAGGAAAACAAGGGAATAAGCCACTGAAGAAAAAGAACAAACTTGGAAGGTTCATACTATTTATTATAAAGCAACAATAATTAAGACAGTGTGGTACTGGTGAAAGAATAACAGATAAAGAAAACAGAATAGAGAGCCCAGAAAGAGACCCACACAAATACAATCAACTGATCTTTGACCAAGGAGCAAAGACAACCAAGTGGAGAAAAGATATTCTTCCCAGTAAATGGTACGGACGTTAACAAGTGGACATCCACATGCACAAAAAGAACATAGACATTTACTTTATTTCTTCCATAAGATATTAACTCAAAATTAATCATAAAGCTATGTAAAAGAAAAAGCCATGAAGCTTCTAGGAGAAAACATGGGAGAAAAAATCTGTAAACTTGGATTTGGTGATGAGCTTTTAGCTACAACACAAAAAACATGACACTTGAAGGGAAAAAACTGGTAAGCAAAATTTATTAAAATTAAAAAATGTTTACTTTGTGAAAAACCTGTTAAGAGAAAGAAAAGAGAAACCATATACTAAAGAAAAATTTGCAAATATTTGCAAAACATATGTTAGAATAAGGGCTTATATCTAAAATATGCAAAGAATACTTACAGCTCAATAATAAGAAAACAAGTAAAAATGGGCAAAAGATCTAAACAGATACCTTACCAAAGAAAGATGCAGATATACATATGTAAAAATGTTCAACAAGATCTGCTGGTAGAAAATTGCAAATTAAAATGATGAGATACCAATACACACCTATTAGAATGGCTAAAATAAAGTCAAAAAGAAAAAGTTGGCAATACTAACAATGGCCAGAGAAAATTCAGAGCAATAGGAATTCTTATTCATTGTTAGTGGAAATGCAAAATGGTGCATGCAGCCACTTTGGAAGACAGTTTTGTAGATTCTTACAAAGCTAAACATAGTTTTACCATATGATTCAGCAATTGTTTCTGGATATTTATACAGCTAATTTGAAAACATACATCCATAAAAAACCTGTACACAAATGTTTAGTTTTATTCATAATCCCCCTGCTCCCCAAACTGGAAGCAACCAAGATGTCCTTCAATTGGTGAATGGATGAATAAACTGTGGTATATATACATAATGAATATTATTCAGCAAAACACAAAAAGAGATAGCAATCCATGAAAAGACATGGAACATTAAAAGTGTATTGCTAAATGAAAGAAGCCAGTTTTAAAAGGCTACATATTATATTATTTTAATTATATGATATTCTAGAAAAGATAAAACTATACAGTCAATAAAATGATCAGTAGTTGCCAGGAGTTCAGGGCAGTGTTTAGGGGGAGTGTTTAATGAATGAAGCACAGGGGACACTTTTTCAATGGTCAAACTATTCTGTATGGTGCTGTAATGGTAGATACATGTACTATGCATTTGTGTGAACCCACAGAACTTCACAGCACAACGAGTAAGCCTTAATGTATGCAAATTTATAAAAAATTATTTAGATTTGAGGAGTCCAGATTGAAATTCAGAATGTGACAGAACAATCCAACATTATTAGAATATGTGCAATAACTTCACTGAAGAGCATGGAAAATAAAGGAGAAAAATCTAAGTAACATTGGAAATGGCTGGGAAGTATAAGACTAAAAGCAAAAGAACTGTATGTAAGCACTGAACTCTAGTTGATAAAGTTTTTTTCCCATGGGGAAATGGGTTAACAATTCTGACACCGTTTTACATATATGCTGGATAATGGATAATAGGAGCCAGGTTTCTCATTGTTATAGTGGTAGGATATAGATAAGAAAAGGGAAGGCTAGAATGATCCATAAGGTAATGGATTCTAGTTGGAGATATCAGTAGGAAATCATGTTTAGCTTACTATTTACAGAGATTATTACAAGTAGAAATATTTGTAGATATTTGTGTATACAGAGATGACTATAATACACATATTTCCTTATTCTGCCAGCTAAGAGGGCCTGGAGGCAATTATGTCCCAGCAGTAAGGAACATGCCTGATTTCTAACACTATTTTCCAATTAAAAAAACTCATCAGGGCTCCTTGGAGAAATGGCTGATTCTAGGATTTGGGCAGGAATATGCAAGATGAGTCTGGAATACCTTGTGCCAGAAAATAAGAAAATGCTCCAAGTAAAAATTTATAGGGCATGTCAAAGAAATACAGGAGACAATTGAAAGAGTTCCCAATAGTCAAAAGTGAAACAATTTAAGAAAAAACAAAAACAAAAATGAAGTGTTGCATTATAAATGAAAGTGTAAGATAAAATTCGAGTTCATGTTGACATAAATAAATGATAGAATAAGTAAATAAAACGAGGAGAAAAGACAAATCCCCCAGGCAGAAGAACTCCGAATAATTTTTGTAGATATTCTGCCCTCAAGGGTAGGAGCATAATTCCCCACTTCTTCAGCGTGGGCTATGCATAGGGACTTCTTTCTAAACAGTTCAGTCTGGAAAGGGGAATAAGAGTAACTTAACTGTGGAGAAACCTGACAAACACTACCTCAGGTGATCAAGGTTAGCATCAGCAGTGATAAACCATGCTAATAGTATGTACTTTTGATGAAATATAATGAAAATAGCAATCTGTGGTCTTTCTCCTCAAAAACATATAATTCTAGTCTAATCATGAGAAAAATATCAAATAAATTCCGATTGAGAAAGATTCTACCAATTACCTCACCAATATTCCCCAAAATGGTCAAAGTTATTAAAACAGGTAAAGTCTAAGAAACTGTCTCGGTCAAAAGAGGCCTAGGGAGACATAACGACCAAATGCAAGGTGGTATCCTAGGTAAGATTCTGGAACAGAAAGGGGATATTTAGATAAAACCTAAGGAAATCTGAATAAAGTATGGACTTTAGTTTTTAATAATGTCTCAAAATTGGTACATTAGTTATAACAAATGCACCATAGTAATGTAAGATGTTAACAATAGGAAAAATTGGCATGGGTGTATGGAAACTCTTTGTGTTATCTTTGCATATCTTTATATACCTAAACTCTTCTAAAATAAAGTGTTTACTTCGAAGGAAGTGAGGCAAAGAAAAGTGAAATACAAAGCAATGCAAGGTGTTCCTGCACTGGCTGCCTCCTTCTAATAAGGTCAAAGAGACTCAGCAGGTAGCTAGGCAGCCATGTTCAGTTGGTACACAGGTCTCCAGAATGGTATAGAGGAGAACTTGTAGCTTTGAGCAGTTAATGGGAGAGAAAAAGAGGGAGAATTTGTCTCACTTCTCCTTTCCTCTTAATTCTCTATTAGTAATGGCTCACTCCCTTGGGAGCTAATTTCTCTACAGGTATGGATGATATCATTTGGGCCCTCAGTGGCTACTTAGGAAGCCAGGTTCCCCATCCATGGTATATGGTTTCACCAAATGTCAAAACTGAAGAGGCAGCAGACTGTTGGTGTGATGACAATCAAGAGCAATAAAGCAAGGAGGTTAAGGGAAACTGGGAAGACCCTCAATGTCTGTGTTCAAATGTATACCTATAAAAAGAAGATGCAGGAAAGTTTAGATAAATGGGAAGAAAAATACAATGGAAAAAATTATACATAATCAAAATTGTTCTGTTGATATTAGATGAAGTTGAATTTAAAATGAAAAACATTATTAAACATAAATATGTGTCACTGGCTGGTGCTAAAAAACAATTAGGAAGGAATATATAACTTTTCCAAATCTATATGTAGATAATAGCATAACCTCTAGATATAGAAAGTTAAATAGAAATTAAAGAGAATATTTATAAACGTCCATTATATTTGGATTAAAGTACATCTTTCTGAAGAGTTGATCATACATGCAAACAAAATTCTACAACATCTGAACTACAAAAATGAATCCTTATCTAATAAGAACTTAGAGATCTCTGCACTAGTCATTAGAGAATGAGAATTCACTTTATGCTTATATGGAACATTTATAAAATTTGCCTATGTATCTGGACATAAAGCAATTGTCATCAAATATTGAAGCACTGACATCTAAACACCTTTTCCAATCACCATGCAGGGGTCTTGTTTCAAATTCTTCAGAAGCACACCTTGAGACAAGGATTTGATTGAAGGTGGTTTATTTTTCCTGAATCTATGAACATTAGGAGGGAGGTGGGGAAGTGATATAGGAAAGGAGAGTCAGACAAGAAAGAATATCTTTTAAGACAGCTACAACAGTGGATAATTGGAGTTTAATTCAATTGAGAAACTGATAAATCGTGGAAATATGTCTTAAAATTACCCTACCCGAGGTGTGAGAGCACTGGGGTGTTTATGCACTAACTCCCCTTAGTCACTGACTGGTGATAGTTCCTAAGAGATACTAATTATCCAGCACTTCCCTCCTGTATTTAAGCAGAACACTGTTTTATGATTCCAGAAAAAACTCTCTGACTCAGAGAAGCAGGTAATAGCAATTAGAAGTTGTCTGGAGCACAATGAAATAATAAGGTCTAAGGAATATAGGTAGGTCACTGAAAAAAATCAGTTATTGTAACAAAGCAAAAAAGCAATTTTAGAAATGTAACAAAATCAATATGTTTATAAATCTTTTTATTTCCAATTTTTAAGTTCAGGGTTTAATGTGCAGGATGTGCAGGTTTGTTCCATAGGTAAACATGTGCCATGGTGGTTCACTACCCAGATCATCCCATCACCCAGGTATTAAGCCCAGCAGCCACTAGCTGTTGTTGTTCTTCCCGATCCTCTCTCTCCTCCCACCCCCTGCCTTCCAACAGACCCCAGTCAGTGTGTGTTGTTCCCTGCAATGTGTCCATGTGTTCTCATCATTTGCACACACACATACATATATATTAATTAATAACTCATAGAGCAAAGAAAAAGCTTAAAAATTTAAGTTGCAATTAAAGGCAAATCCTTGGAGATAGAAAACAGAATATACCAGGGACTGAGAGGAAGGGAGAACGGGGACTTACTGCTTAGTGGGGACAGAGTTTTCTATCTGAGATACTAAAAAGTTCTGGAAACAAATACTGATAATAGTTTGTGACATTCCGAATGGTCTTAATGTCATTGAACTGTCCACTTAAAATGGTTAAAATGATGAATTTTATGTTACATATGTTTTACAATAAAATTTATTTTTAATAATTTAAAAATAATGGAAATACTATATATTAAAACTTTTGTAGTCAAGTAATGGTAGACTTAGCAATTTATAGTCTTAAATGAACATATTAGAAAATAGAAACATATCATATCAAAAATTAATGAGCCAAACATATAACTCAAAAGATTACAAAATATTTGAATAATTTCTATGACTATACAGAAAAAAGACACAATACATACTAAAAAGATAGTCCTAATTTGATTGTCCAAGAAAAAGGAAAGATGGCAAAAATCATAATACTGGAAATAAATGAGAGGTCAGAAATTAGGATTTAATACCACATGTTCTCACTTATAAGTGGGAGCTGAACAATGAAAACACATGGAGGGGGAACAACACACACTGGGGGCTGTCGGTGGGGGGGGGGGACGGGAGAGCATCAGGAAGAATAGCTAATGGATGCTGTGCTTATTACCTAGGTGGTGGGTTGATTTGTACAGCAAACCACCATGGCACACATGCACCGATGTGACAAACCTACACATCCTGCACATGCACTCCAGAACTTAAAATAAAAGTGGATGGGAACAAAAAAGAAATGAGATTTAATAGAGACTTAAAATTCAGAAATAAAAAAAAGTGTTGGTTCTGGCTGTAACAGAGTGATAAGAATCACATTCATCTTTCCACTGTAAATACCTATAAAACAAACTATAGGAAAAAGCTGTTCTTTGGCATTGAACAATAGGCAACATAAGGCTTTGATCTCATATTGCTTTTTTTTTTTTTAGAAGAAATTTAAAAAGAGAGAGAGAGAGTAGGGATCCACATGTGGTGAGCCCCACATTCACCCAGCTCTCTCCCTGAGGCACCTTCCAAATTGTAGCACAGGGAAGTAGGAACCTACCAGAGAGTAGAGGTCTGCCTGGATTGAGCATGTACATACTAGAGTTTGGAGCTGCTGAGGCAACTGGGATTTGTGGGAACAAGGTACTAGGAGGAGAGAGCTGCACAAAGAAAGACTCCCAGAAATCTCCAAAAGGGTGCTCTGGACTCTTTGGCTAAATACTAAGCTATACCTGCACAAAGCAAGACTCTGGAGGGCCAAAGAATAGCTTCTGGGGCAACGGTGAGCAAAACAGAGATTCCGAGAGTGACACAGCACTGGGAAACAAACCACAGCGGGGAGACCTCACAAACAACCCAGAATCTCCGTTGAAATTTCAGAAATACGGTGCCTTAGGAGTAGAGCTACTCTGGCTCTAGGATAGGGGCTATTCTAGACTTATCCAAAACGCCTAAAATCAGTCTCAAATAGACTTAACCATAAAATCCAACACTCCTTAAAAGAAGACTGCATAAGCCAAACTCTCACCAATGAAGCACCCCTAAAGTTGAGCATACAATAAAACAATTACTAGACAGATAAGGAAACAAGAAAGCATAACCAAAACCAGGAGAGAAAACAGTCAATCAAAACAGCCAGAGGTGAGCCAGATACGGGAATAAGCATACAAAGACTTTAAAACACATAACAGAAATATGTTTAAGGGCTTAAAGGAAAAGCTGGACAAAATCAGAGGATGGGTGGGCAAGCTAGCAGATAAACAGAAGTTACAAAAAAGATCCAGGCAAATTCTAAAGTCAAAATGATACAATATCTAAAATTTTAAAAAATCACTAGAAATAAGTAGTTTGGAAACTACAGAAGAAAATATTAGTGAATCTGAAAATAGATTTAAAAAGCTATCCAAATTTAGACATAAAGTGGGGAAAAGAGCAAAAATAAGTAAATAGCGCCTTTGAGATAAGAACCAAACACAAGTAACATTGGTCACACAGCTAACCTACATATCATTGGAGATCCAGAAGGAAAGGAGAGGGGGATTGGGGTAGAAAAATCATTTGAAGAAATAATGACTAAAAATTTTCCAAATGTGATGAGAATTATAAACTCATATTTCCAAAAAGCTTTAAAAACCCTGAGCAGAATAAGCACACACACACGAATCACACCTAGGCGCATCACAATCAAGTGGCTAAAAAGCAAAGTTTAATAAGAATCTTAAAGGCAGCCAGAGGGGGAAAAAAAAAAAAACCTCAGGGGAAAAATGATTTTTTAAATACCTGCTAACATATTGGAACAGCTAAGATAATGGACAGTATTTTAAAGTGCTGAAAGAACAAACAAGAATAACAATCAACCCAGAATTCTCTATCATGTGGAAATTTCATTCAAAATAAAGGCAAATAAAGCCATTTTCATATAAAGAAAAGCTGAGATAATTCATCACTAATACAGCTTTAGTACTATAGGAAATATTAAAGGACATCCTTTAGGCCCAAGATATAATACTGGATGGAAACTTGGACCTTCATTCAGAAATAAACGTACATCCTAAAAAAAATATATGAACGTACAGAAGCTGGCCATATAACAGAGATGACATTTCACTTAACTGAAGAAAGAATGGGCTCTTCCCTTACTGGTGTGGTGCAGTATATACTGGTAACACTGAATTACATATGTATCTCATATCATATACAAACATTAAGATCAGATGAATTGAAGACAAATTTGTTAAGTTAAACTTAAAATGATTAGAAGAAAAAATTTCATTGGAATAAGGAATTATCTCTTAGTTAAAATAGAGAAAAACACAAACAAAAAAGTAAAAACATGACAAATTTGGCATTATCACTAACAATAAATAAAGCTTCTTTTAATAATAATAAAAGATTTTAATGACAAAATGATTTATCACACACTAAAAGAAAATATGTGCCATTTATTTATTAGACAAAGTTCTAGAACACATTTTTAAATCTCTTCTAAAAATAAGTAAGAGAAACAAAGTCAGCCCAATAGAAAAATGGTCAGTCTTGATCATGTGATTCACAGAGGAAATATAAGTGACCAGGGAGCTTGTGTTCAACCCACAAGTAATTAGTAAATATAAATTAAAACAATTGGTATTTCAAATTGGCATACCATTTAAAACTCCTCCAAAACATAGCATAATAACTAACCTGATAAAATAATAATTAACCTGATAATACCAAGTACTGGCAAGAATGTGGGAAAATGGGAACTCTTCCACATTGTTTGTGGAAACACAACTGTTACAATCATTCTGGACAGTCATTTGACTAATAATAGTCAGGATTAACGTGCGTGTTCCAGTGTGCTGTCTTTTCCTTTCTAGATATTTGCTACGGGGAAGTTCTCAAACACGTAGACAAAAAGATACATACAGCGATTTTTGACTGCAGTAATTTTTTTTTTATTTTATATCTTATTTTATTTTACTTTTTTGAGACGGAGTCTCACTCTGTCGCCCAGGCTGGAGTGCAGTGGTGCAATCTCAGCTCACTGCAAGCTCCGCCTCCCGGGTTCACACCATTCTCCTGCCTCAGCCTCCTGAGTAGCTGGGATTACAGGCTCCCGCCACCATGCCCGGCTAATTTTTATATTTTTAATAGAGACGAGGTTTCACCATTTTGGTCAGTCTGGTCTCGGACTCCTGACCTTGTGATCTGCCGCGTTGGCCTCCCAAAGTGCTGGGATTACAGGCGTGAGCCACTGTACCCGACCCAATAATATTTTTAATAGCAAAAATGTGGAGACCATCTAACTGCCCTTCAAGTAGGGGAATGGATAATAATAAGTTGGCTTATTCACAGATTGAAGTTTCATATAGGAGTTTCAATAAATTTGATCTATATACATTAACATGGATAGATCTCAAAAATAATATTGAGTGATAAATGAAAATTATAAAAGATACATTGTTGATATGTTGTATGAAACAGAGAAATCAAAATATTAGCCCAAATTATTTATGAATGTTTATATACAGTAAAAGTATAAATCCATGCACAGAAATGGTGATTAACATCAGTATAGTGTTTTCTAAGGATGATGGGGTATAAAGATGGGAGTAGAACTCCATCTATGTCTAAAACATATTATTTACTATAAAACTATATATACAGAGAGAAATATAAAGTAAATTTTTTAGAATGATAGAGTCCATTTAATTTTGGGTTCAAATGTGTTTATATTATTTTTACATAATGTCTTTCATTTGTTTTATATTAACGTTTCTTTTTAAAATTTTATTTACGTATGACACATTGAAATTACACAAATTCTAATCCTATAGCTTGATGAATTACCACAAAGGGAGTATATCTGTGTGTCTGAAGAATGATCTGCTCAGGTTCTTTTTCAGAATCTACAGGTGCATTTAGGAGCAAAGTGAACTCATATGTCTCCTCTCCTTCCCCTCCCTTCCCCTCCCCTCCCCTTGCCTTCCCTCCTCTCTCCTCCTCTCCAATTCCCTTCCCTCCCCTCCCCTCCCCTCCCTTCTCCTCTTCTCCCTCCCTTTTTTAACCTCCCTCCCCTTCCTTGTCATCCTCTCCTCTTTTTTTCCTCCATTCCCTCCCCTCCCCTCTTCCCTCCCTTCCCTTTCCCTCTTCTCCCCTCCCCTCCTCTTCCCTTCCCTCCCCTCATTTCCCTTCTCATCTCTTCTCTTTCCTTCCCTTCCCCATATATTTTTCACTGACTTATTTTAATTTTCTCCAGCTTCTCTAGTTCTTCTTTTAAATTACCACACCCATCTCCTCTCCATCAAAAAAAGTATATCTTTTATTGATACACACATGCACATACCTACAGACACACTCAAATAGCAAATCCAACAATTCAAGTCTCTAAAGAACACTCTTTAGTGGGACTTCAGCATTGTGTTAAATGTTATAACAAAAATATTATAAAATTTTAGCCTAACACAAGCAATATCCATTGGAGGAATTAACAAAGTTGGACAAATAATGTTATTAGTGTAATGTAGTAGCTATCAGTGATTAATAAATGGATACAGGAAGACACATTGAAATGTAATCAAAGTACATAAAGTGTATCTCAAAGTAAGTTTTATCCCTAAAATAATAAAAACTCTGAAATTCAGATGAAATACCAAAAACCCATAAAGAGAATTGGACATTAAAAATAAAAATAGAACCATATTTTACCACGGCACATAGCTTTGTGATAAAAGACTACATTTTTCAGTCTCCTTTTCAGTTGAGTGTTGTCGTGTGACCACACTCAACTGGTTTGGGCCAAATAAACATGAATCAAAGTGATGTGTAAAGGCTCTGAAACCTGCCCTTAAAGAAAAGGGACAGACCCTTTTCTCACCCTATTCCCTTTTAGGCTGGCGGGAAAGAGAATATGAAGGCAGGCGCTACCGTCGTCGTTTTAGAACTCAAATGGATGGTGACAGTTGAAGATGGCAGATGAAAAAATTAACAGTCTGGGTTGCAGATATGATCTCCACTGTATTCAAACTATTATACAAAAGGGAAACTGTCCTCTAACCTGTTTCAGCCATTGTTATTTTTGGATTTTAGTTATAGAAGTTCATAAGTTAATTCTTATACCATGCAAATTACCTACATTTCTTTGCTATGACAGAGAAATACGTGAAGGTGAATGTCAAATAAAAATAGAAACAAGTAACAGGACACAATTGCCAAATACCTTTTAGGACTATGACCCAGTACTCATCAAACCTACTCTTTGGCTTTTCATCATTTCAAGCTGAAGTTCTTGTCCCTGTGACCTAGTGAAACAGTGCTTATTTTCATTGTTGACATAATTATTGCCATCCAATGATAAGAACATTGGAAATCTGCTCTTAAGTATTGTTTTCCCAGTCTATCTCACACCTTTTTGTCTAGCTACAGTACAATAAAGAAACTAGAATCTATTTCTTCCCAAGGTACCAGATATTATGACTTTACTTTTGATTAGTTTGATGTCTTTTTCTTTTTCTCAGATATATCTTTGAATGATCATCAGAAAAATTATTACACTGACTTTACTAATTTTTGTTTTCTGTAAAGAAAAGCATGGAATCCTCCTTTCTGCACGATATTATCTGTCACTTTCCTTGCAACTTTGGATTTGACTAAATGTTTCTTTAACTACAGTTTGTAAAGCCCTTAGTCTGTCATTGGCTCCTTTTTTTTTTTTTTTTTTCACTTTATTCAGATTAACCAAAAGATAATGATTCTTTTTTTAACTAATGGTCCTGGGTTATCTCTGCCAGTTGGCTGATGAGTTGAAGATGTGGAAAACACTATCCATTAGAATCTGGCTGGTATCCCCAACAGAACAAAGGTCAGCCCCAATATGGAGAGCACACATTGCCATGAGTGATGCTTTCTATCCAGTCTAATCCAATTCCTCTCAGTGGTCAGACACGTAGAAATTCTCCAAAGCACAGAAGAATCAAAATACTTGTAAAATTCATCTGAGTCAAAGTGACATGTTCACCAAATGCACAAAGTTTTTCAGATAAGAGCATTTTTATTAAATGACCCTTCCTTCTAAACTATTTTCAAGCCACAAACTATAGCCTTTTTGTAAACAAATTAAAATATGCCATCAGAAATTTGAGAAAATACTCACACTCAAAAGTCACTGTCCTTCAGGTGTCTGTGATCCCTTTTAAATCTTTGTTAAAGTACATGTCTAAACAGCCTCTATTAGAATAGCACTCAACAATTCTAATTGCTTTATAATTGTAGAGAAACCACTAACAACATGCATGTGTTTTCTTTACCAGAGAAGCACACTAGAGTTCGAGAATATAAAATTCTGAGATGAAGGATGTGTGGTAAAAGGAGACTGTGCTTGGGCTTTGTGTTACACAGCTCTGCATCATTTCATTTCCAACTAGCACTGCCAGATCTTGGGGTAAAGAATCAAAGCCTTGTTCCCTCATTAGGACAGGCTTCACTGATTGTTTAATGATGCTTTTATTTCTCTTTTATTATCTTTTGCTTCTTTTCATAAAAGATCCTATAGTTTACTGGATTTTAGCAGAAATCCCAGCAATATTATTGTTTCATTTTTCAATATTAAAGAGGATTGCTGCATAAGAAAAGTCATCTCCTGAGATTTGAGTTCTGCTGCCAGTGCCAGTGCCTCTTCACTGAAACATTCATGTTTTCATTTCTGAAACAGCAGCAAATGCTGCGGTAAAAATATTCTTCTTCCTTCAGTGGCTGGCAAAAATTTGCCAAGGCGGCTAGGAGCTGAGACAAAGTTTTGAAAAGGAAAAGAACATTCAAGAGCCCAAGCATTCTTGAATTTTAATTCTGTCTTTGTCAAATGCAAAGTTTCAGAGCAAATAGAAACACCTCCTTAGGATTAAATTAAGCATTTACATGGACTTCAATTATCATTTATATCCTGAGGAAGGACAGGGGAGCATGTTTGCAGTTGTACACACTTTCTTTTACCATCCACAGAACATTATAATCACAACTTAATAATTTAAGGGACACATTAAATCACTAGGAGGGACACATTTGCAATAGAATTGTCCATGTAAAAAATACTGGAGTCTCTGAAATAGCCCTAGCATCTTTAAAATATATTAAGTAGACCGGGCGCAGTGGCTCCCGCCTGTAATCCCAGCACTTTGGGAGGCCGAGGCGGGAGGATCACCTGAGATCAGGAGATCGACACCAGCCTGACCAACCCAGAGAAACCGCATCTCTACTAAAAATACAAAATTAGCTGGGTATGATGGTGCATGCCTGTAATGCCAGCTACTCGCAAGGCTGAGGCAGGAGAATCGCTTGAACCTGGGAGGTGGAGGTTGCAGTGAGCCGAGATCGTGCCATTGAACTCCAGCCTGGGCAACAAGAGTGAAACTCCGTCTCAAAAAAAAAAAAAAAAAAAAAAAAAAAAAAAAAAAAAAAAAAAACTATCAAATATTCAGTGGGAATTTACTACGTGCCTTGAGCCACACTCATATCTGTCGATGAAAACATACAATCCTTTGTCCATGAAGGAAGTGAGGAAACATGACACATATTAAAAATAAGAGAATAATGACAAGTCAAAGAGTCAAAGAGCTGTGTACCCAGAGAGCATTGTTTTGACCCAACGTACTTTTCTTGAATTAGACCCTGGATTGATGCCAGAAGTCTGCTTTGAGAGATTTCTAAGAAACAGCTTGAATGCAATTCACTACAGTATTTCTTATATAGTTATTAGAAAATCATTTGCCTCAAACAAATAAATAATCTAAAAATCACAGAAATAACAAACAAGGAGATGTTGTGAGATACAGATAGAAGTGCTGAGGTTAGAGAAAAGTGAGGATACTCAAGGAATTTTTCTTGGAAGAAATAAGGCTTGAGCAGTGCCTTGAAAAAAAATAGGTAAGTTACAATCACAAAAAGGGCAGGAGAGGAGTCAAGACTGAAAACATAGTCATTTATACATTAATTCAACACATATTTATTAACCCATGCCAAACTATGTACCACCACTTAAAGTGCCACAACAAAAAATGAACATCATTTCTATCCTTGGGGAGCTTACTTTCCAGTGAAGAAATATAGGTAGCAAGATAAGACAATGAAATATTTAACTTGGGGCATGGCTTTCTTTCCTGCACTTCCTGACCATAGTATCGGGCTGAGCCAGGGGTATTCATACCTCCTAAAGGAAAACTAGGATTGTTATGGCAGAAAGAGAAGAAAACAAACAGTAAACCTCCATGGTTTTCATTTTTTACTCCTTCTAAGCCAGAAAAATTAGAAGACAGTCCCCAAGGGAAGTGGAGTAGAGGAGCTTATCACACGCGTGCACACACACATACAAACACACGCACACACCACAGAAAGAAAATAGACTCTAGATGGGGTTTACCTGTGCTGAAAAGAGAAAGAGAGGTCATGAGGCAGTACTTTAGAGGAGGTCAGATAGGGAGGAGTGAAGCAGAGAGGAGGCTGTTAACAGAGTGAGCATATCAGGGACTGCCAGTGGTCAGAGCCAGAGACTACATGGTACTGGCCCAGCACTCACAGACCTCTGGCTTTTGGACAATGCCCATTGCCCCTGCAGAGGAGGCAGCTATTTTCATGATGGGAACCAAAGGGCATCCCACTGGCAGTTCTTGCCCACACACTGCTGTGGATCATCACCGTGGATCATATGACTGATCCACGATGGTGTCAGCTGAGATTCAGTGTGCCTGTATCTCACTCGAGAATTAGCTGACGCTCTGTGAACCACTCAGGTCACTTTTAACCTTCTGTCACAGAAAGTATAAGTTCTTGAATCCTGGAGAAGGGGTAGTGATAAAGAAAAGAAGATCCTAGTATTGGTTCTTGGATTGGCTGAATGGTGGGAAAACCCATGCATGTTACATAAGCTGCACTTTCACATACGTGTGTGTGTATACACTTACCTACGGCTAAAGAAAGGGCTGTTAGAGTCCAATAAAGTTTAACAACGAAATTTTAAGAAATTAACCCTATAATGCCCGGTAATGTAATGGGATAAAGAATGATTGATGTTGATGCTTCCCAAACTTACATAACTATAAGCATCTCCTGGGGCAATTGTTTAAAAGGCCAGTTTCTAAAAGTAGATCTACCATTCAATCCAGCAGTCCCACTACTGGGTATCTACCCAAAGGAAAATAAGTTGCTATATCAAAAAGACCCCTGCATATGTATGTTTATTACAGCCTGATTCACAGCTCCAAATATATGGAATCAAGCTTAGTGCCCATCAACTGATGAGTGGATAAAGAAAATGTAATACATATGTATGTGTATATATATGTAATATATATAAAATATATATATATACACACACACATACACCGTGGAATACTACTCAGCCATAAGAAAATAATGAAATAATGTCTTTGCATCAACTCAACTGTAATGGTCAAAGGATTACTTTGCTCACTAGTTTGTTTCCAAGATTGTGTACAGCACCGAGCACAGAGCAGGTGCTTGATGACTATTTGTTAAGCGCTGAGGACAGTGCTAGTGCTCTGGCCAGATCTCCTGGGCCCTAGGATCCTTTCAGTGTGTACCACCCACCATGCCCCCCACCCCACTTCTGTGTGATTTTGCTTCTAATGACCTACACCTTGATTTGCTTTGAGGGACAATCTGTGACATCTGGAGCCACATCATCCAGATATTCAGAAAGTTGGACATGCCTGGGGTTTTATATCTCTGAAACTGATCTTTAGGGAATGAGTGACTACTGACTCTGTGAGAGTATGAAAGCCTAGCTCCCTGATCTTAAAGAAGAAAAACTTTGAGGCATAAATCACACTCCTAAGTTTCTCTTTAGAGTCAGGCTGAAGCCAGCCTCCACCAGACTTTGCTTAGAGTCACACCCTGGCTTGGCTCCTTCTCTTGCCCTCCTCTGCTGCCTGCATTCCTTTGCAAGTGTCTCTAGCATATCTTTAACAAATTATTTGCACACAAATCCTCAACTCAGGGGTTGCTTTTGGGGATCCCAACTCAAGACATTTAGTAAATTGAACAAACTGTTCCTGATACAGAGAAATTTTTACTCAGTTAGTATGTCCTCCAAGGCTCATGAAGAATAAGGCTACAGGGGTGAGGTTTGTATTGCATATGTTCTAACAGACACCAGGTATCAGCCAGAGATTCATCAATAGAATAGGAATACCAGAATAGCTCTTTCTATGGGTAGCAAAGGTCTATGTGCAACAAGGGCAGAAGAAAATGAGAGGATGATAGTGGATTTTTAAGGTAGAAAAGTAAATCTCTATCAGGAGCGTCTTCTCTCTGCTGATACACAGTACACTTGAGAGCACGGATTTCTTGTTAAATGGTGATTAAAAAGCTTTGGCCTTTAGCCAGGCAATGAAAAGAAATGCATATTTTTCTTAGGTGTGCCTGAGCTATTTTTTAAAACCCTGTGAAAAGCTGAGCAATAAAAACATGAGAGGAAATGGCCAAAGAAATTTCAGCTTTGTAACTGTGAAGGCTGCATGTAAAGAGCAGAGATATTTGCAAGCTGTCAGAAAAGACCAGGGTGTGCATGAGTGTGATTATAAGTGTGAATGTTTGCAGCGGATTATGTCCATGTAAAAGTAGTTTATTTCTGACAGCAAAAGGAAAACATAGAATTTCTTTAATGCAAAGCCATTTTGAATAAAATTATGGAAGATTTCAGAGGGATTATTCATAAACTAAATCAGAATAGTGCTTCCTTTCATTTCTAGGATGAGAATAAGACATAAGATCCCTATATATGTGTTTATATATGGATACATATGTATATAAACATCCATTTAAATAAAAGCTCCAAATGTAACTCATTCCTCTAGGCATAGCTAAAATTACTCACCATAGTCCTTGTGTTAGAAAACAAGTTCTCCTGGTCTAAAATGCTTTTTTATATATTCTAAAGAATTTGGCACCTCTCCAAATTTTGGCCAACCTGTAAAATGTTCTATGGGAATATTATTTCCTGAATTCTATTCTGTTCTATTCTATTCTGTTCCATTGATCTATTTGTTTATCTCTATGTATCTATGCCATCCAGCCTTGAATAATGAACTTTTATAATAAATCCTAAAATCAGGTAGTATTCTCCAATTTTGTTCTTTCTGAAAATCATTTTGGATATTGTAGGCCCTTTATATTTCCAGATGAATTTTAGAATTAGACTTTTTTCTATCAAAAGAATACCCTGCAAATATTTGACTTACGTTCAATCCTTTTAATTGAGGTATCCATTTTCATTTAGTACAGTTATTGAGGTGGTTAGATATAGTTCTATCATCATATTATTTTATATTAATCTCATTCATTCTTTATTCTCCTTTTCTTTTTTATCTCCCTTTCTTTGATCAACATAGCATTTTTTATTATCTCATTTTATCTCCTGTGTTGGCTACTAAATAGCCCTTTCTTTTGTTATTTTAGTAAGTACTTTATGGTTTATAGTGTACATTGTTAATTTATCACAGTCTACTTTCAAGTCATGTTATGCCACTTCATGGATATTTTAAGAAGCTTTACAACAGTATGCTTTGATTTTTCCCTACAGAGCCTTGGTTCCACTGGTGTGTCTCAATATATTTTCATATCTTTTATAAACCCCATACTAGATGATTAGTTTTGTTTAAAAAGCCAATTATCTATTAAAGTTATATAAATTACAGGAACACAGTCTTGTGTATTTACTCATATTGATCCCATTTTAGTGCTCTTTATTCCTTTGTGTAAATCCATATTTTCAGGGATATCATTTTCCTTCTATCTAAAGCACATCCTTTCACATTTCTTATAGTTCGTTTCTGCTGGTGATGAATTCTTTCAGCTCTTTTATGTTTAAAAATGTTTTTATTATGCCTTGGTGTCTGGAAGGTATTTTCCCATGGCATAGAATTCTATGCTGACTTTTTTTTTTTTTTCTTTTGGATGTGGAACACTGTTTTCTTGCATTGTTTCTGATTTTAGAAAAATCTACTTTGTTTCTTATCTTTGTTTTTCTGTACATAACTATATCTTTTTTTCTGGTTGTTTTACAAATTTTCTCTTTATCACTGTTTTTGGGCAATTTTATTATGATGTGGTTTGGTGTAGCTTTTTTTTTTTTTTTTTTTTTCTTTTTTTGTGCTGGTTCTTGTGTAGCTTCTCGGATCTATGGATTTGTAGTTTTCATCAAGTTTGGAAAAAGTGTAATCATTATTTGTTTGAATATTTTTCTGTCACCTATTCTTTTCCAGGGACTTCAATTACACATGTATTAGGCTGCTTGAAGTTGTCTCACAGCTCACAGACGCTCTTTTGACTTTTTAAAATTATTTTGTTTCTGAATGTTTAATTTTGAGTAATTTCTATTACTACATCTTCAAGTTCACTATTCTTTTCTTCTGCCATTTCTAATTTGATGTTTATCATATCCAGTTTATTTTTTCATACTGGGCATTGTAGTTTTCATATTTAAAAAATTTTTGATTTGGTTCTTTTTTTATATCTTCCATGTCTCTACTTAACATTTTGAATATGTGGAATACAGTTATAACAACTGTTGGAAAGTCCTTTTTTTGCTAATTCTAATATTTATGTGAGTTATATGTCAATTTCAATTAATTGATTTCCTTCTCATGATTGGTCATAGTTTCTTTACTTTTACCATACCTGGTAATTATTTATTGTATACCAGAGATTGAGAATTTGACCTTCCTAGGTGTTAGATATTTTTGTATATCTTTAAATATCCTTTTGTTTTTGATGTGGGACATAGTTACTTAGAAACTATTTGGCCCTTTTAGGTCTTTCTTGTAAGATTTGTTATGCAGTACTAGAATCACGTTTAACGTGGGAGTAATTCTCCTCTGCTACTGAGGCAAGACTTTTCTTACTACTATAAACAACTGCATGTGACTTACAAAGTTTTCCACTCTAGCTGATAGAACAGGCACTTCCTGATCCTGTGTGAACAATGGGTGGTGTTCTCACCAATACTTGTGGTGGTCTTTTCTTCAGCTTCAACTCCTTTCTTCACATGAATGTGCTGATCAGTACTCTGCTGAACTGAAGAGGCAACCCCTGCAGTTCTCCAGAGTTCTCTCTCTATGAAATCCTTATTTTCTCCTACTCTGTGTTGTGAGCTTTAGTTGCCTTGGTCTCCCTGGATACTCAGCTCTGCCTCTTTAACTCAGGGAGTTTGCTCAACTACACCTGATTTCCCCTGTCTGCTCTAGTCCAGGAAATTCTCTCAAGGCATTAATCTGAGGCAGCCAAAGGTCTTACTTCATTCACCTACAATATTCCAGAGGTCACTGTCCTTCATTATGTAATATCAAGTGTCTTAAAAGCTAATGCCTCATATATTTTGTTCAGTTTTTCATTCACATCAGGCAGGAGGGAAACCCCAGTCTCTGAAACTCAATTTTGACCATGAGTGAAATTCCTAGCATGGTATTTAATTCAGGTTTGTCTTTATTTTCTACATATGAAAACTAAGGCTTAGAGACGTTGGGTAACTTAATCAGCATCACACACCTGGTAAGAATTGTAGCCAACATTCAAAATCTGGCTGTCTGACAGAGTCTTTGTGTTTCTTCACTTCTTTGTTTAACCCTAATTCCTGGATATTTCAAATCTAGGCATGATAGATCACAATAGTGACTAAACTGCAACATATTGTTAACCAGCAGACCTCATTCTCTAACCATACCAGTTAACAGAACATTTACTGTAGGCCTTTGGTGATTTTTCAATACAGAGACCCCCTGTAGGGGTTCATGGCTTTAACTAATTTTCATATGTATTACTCCACAATGCAATGACATCCTTTCCTAACTGACCTTTCAAAGATAAATAGTCCACTGTGCCTATATAGAAAGCATTGTTCCACCAAATTACTTCACACTTCTCTTTGCCTTCCCAGTGCACAGTGAGTGAATGTGACGGGAGGAAATTTACCATCTGCAGCATAACACATGGCTCCTTTTTCTACAGTGACTGAGAGACTACAGCTTTCTCTAGATTGCAGAGAAAACAATGCTTCCATGCAGACATCCAGAATCATGTGCACAAACATACTGGTTGCAAAATAATCCTGGTCTCTTAGCCTCTGTCAGCAAAAGCAAAAGTGAAGTTTCACCAACTAATCTCACTTCTTCTTTCTCATCCTATGGTTTCATTGTTTTACTAACATTTATAAAAGTTTATATTTTTCCTGAAAACTCTTAGCATTGAATTTAATCCATGGTTATTCAAAAGTTTAAATTATTCAGGAGCCTTTCTAATATATATGGTTAGTGTATATGTATATATAAAATACATATCAGAAATATACATGTATATAATATATGTAATAATTACATTACTGGATTAAAATGAAGTGGTGAGTGAGCCAGGTCCTTTCTCTTTTTGGTTTTTCACTTAGTAGGCTTTGGTGTTTGTGAAAAATGAGCAAGATTTAGGAGAAGTCCATCTAGAGCACAGGCGAGGGTGGAGGCTGCCCACAACTAATAGCGTTATAACTATCAGCATATTTACGAGGTTACCACAGATATAACCTCTTTTAAAGGGGCAGCATTGAAAGTGTTTCTTAGTCATATGTAAATAATTGAATGTATATTGCACACTACTTAGAGGAAGAACTGAAACCTGGTGTATCAAATCACTGAATTAGCTTCCTTTCTTGATGAGATTTTTCAAACATCTTAATTTCTATCTGCAAAAGGTTTGATGTTGGCTGTTTTGGGGGATCCGCATGTAAAACTGTTTCATCTCATTGACCGGCTGAGATATTTCTTCTTGGTTTAGCTTGATTGTATGTTCATATTGATGATTGTTATCATTTTAAAAGACACTGAGCCAAACTTGGATGCACTGATCAGAAGAATTCAGTTAAGTAATTTAAAAAAAAAAAAAAACCAGCCGGGCGCGGTGGCTCAAGCCTGTAATCCCAGCATTTTGGGAGGCCGAGACGGGTGGATCACGAAGTCAGGAGATCGAGACCATCCTGGCTAACACGGTGAAACCCCGTCTCTACTAAAAAATACAAAAAACTAGCCGGGCGAGGCGGCGGCGCCTGTAGTCCCAGCTCCTCGGGAGGCTGAGGCAGGAGAATGGCGTAAACCCGGGAGGCGGAGCTTGCAGT
Organism: Theropithecus gelada; assembly: GCF_003255815.1. Lineage (NCBI taxonomy): Eukaryota > Metazoa > Chordata > Mammalia > Primates > Cercopithecidae > Theropithecus > Theropithecus gelada. Next base: position 64,969,875 of record NC_037673.1, read on the forward strand.
GAGCTGAGATCCGGCCACTGCACTCCAGCCCGGGCGACAGAGCGAGACTCCGTCTCAAAAAAAAAAAAAAAAAAAAAAAAAAAACCCATAAAAAACAAAAACAAAACAAAACAAAAACAACGCATGTACCTGCTAGACTTCAGAAGCAGATAAGATACATAATTCCATTTGGAATTCACTGGAGTAGAGCCAGTGGCTCCCATCATCACCAGGAGTAATTTTCTGGGCTGTGAAATGCTGCATATGACTTGGGATAGTTCTGTGTGCTGAATTAGTTCCAGAGACTTGAATATACAGGTCAGTGAACACACAAAATCTCTTTTGGTTCCAAAAATAATAATGGTATTTTTTTATTATTTTTGGAACCAAAAGAGATTCTGTGTGTTCACAGAATAATGGTACCTTTTATTTGCATATGGTATTATAATTCTGAAAACACAGAACTACATTTTTAAAGAAGTTTATAATCCAGCTTGAGAAACAAAACAAAAATATGTAGAACGATTAAGTGCTCAACTATAGTTCAGCTGATTATATAAGCAAAGGAAAATAGAATGAAAAATCTAAACAGAGTCATTGAAAGAAGCTTTCTATAGATTGCTTAGTAGACACAGGTGAGGAGAAAAGCTCTCACAACTCATGTAAAACAGCCTGAGCAAAGGCAAGAAATAAAAGTATAATACATGAGGCCAGGCGTGGTGGCTCACGTCTGTAATCCCAGCACTTTGGGAGGCCAAGGCCGGCGGATCACAAGGTCAGGAGATGGGGACCATCCTGGATAACATGCTGAAACCCCCATCTCTACTGAAAAATACAAAAAATTATCCAGGCATGGTGATGGGCGCCTGTAGTCCCAGCTACTTGGGACACTGAGGCAGGAGAATGGCATGAACCTGGGAGGCAGAGTTTGCAGAGAGCGGAGATCACGCCACTGCACTTCAGCCTGGGCAACAGAGTGAGACTCTGTCTCAAAAAAAAAAAAAAAAAAAAAAAAAAAAGAGTAGAATACATGAAAGGAAGTGACTGTGAAGGGATCATGTTGATCCTGTTGTGGGGGCTGGGAGACAAGCTGCTATCAGATGATGAATGGCCTAGAAAGCTGAACAGAATGTATATCTAATGCCAAAGATAACAGGAAGCCACTGTAGGCTTTTGAGCAGATGAAAACTCTAAGTGCAGTTTTGTGATTAGCCTGCAGTGATATGCAAGAGGGCTTGGGGGAAAATGAACTGAGAGAGACCAGCTTGAGCTAGAGGAGGAGTTTAAATCAGGAGCACTACATCGGGGGATTTGGGAAAGGACCAGTTAACACTGTAAAGGAAGAAATGACAGGTCTTGAATATTCCCTGTCTCACTGTTCACAATTCCAATGGGACATTTCAGGAAAGAGTAGTGGAGGACGGAGGGTGTATATGACCATTTTTCTGATATCATCTTATGTAGGTATTTTGCTACTCATCTCCTTTGGATGCCATCTGTGTGACTAACTGATCTTTCTCCAAGAAAGGATAGAGTGTGGTGTGGGGTTTAAATGCATAAGTGCTCGGACTTTCGTACTCTCTCCCTGCACCCCTTTATAGGATAGAATGGAAATTTTAAAAAGTAAAATTGAGAAACTAGAGACAATTAAGAGAAAAATATTGGGGAAAAAAAGATTGTTAAGAAAGGAAAAGTAAGCAAAAGGGAGTCAGGAAATAAAAATAAAGAAAAACAGGAAAAGGAAGAGACAGAAATTGGACAAGAAGCAGACAGCCCAGCTTCTGAGGGTTTGGATTGCCTCAGTGAAAAGTCAGTCTCTAAGTGCCACCTGTGTCTGCCAGAAGAAGGGTAGAATTATACAGCTTACAGACTTTTCCCCTCCTTTTGATTCTTCAGATTACTGATGCCCAAAGAGGTCAGATGACCTGCACAAGATTAGATGACTATTGCCACTGGAGACACGATGAGAATACAGGTCTGGAATAGAGTGTGGCATGGTCTTTATTCCAGTCCCCCACTTCCTTCTCCAGAAAGGATAGTGCATACTGTTAGGGACTACACCATTCTGACCACTAAATTGGGCTGCTGTGGTCCATATTTCATTCAGATTTAAAGAAAGTAGAACATAAAAACTAAAGAAGAGAAGGTGCTATAATAAGAGAAAAAGAAAAAAGCTGGAAGTAAAAGAAGAATCAGAAATAACAAACTAAAAGAAAAAACATTCCTCAAACAATCTTGAAAAAAGAGAACAAAGTTTGAGTTCTCACACTTCCTGATTTCAAAACTTATTTTATTACAAAGCTACAGTAACCAAAACAGTGTAGTACTATCATCAAGACAGACTTAGACCAATGGAACAAAATAGAGAGCTCACAAATAATCTCTCACATATATGATTAAATGTCCTTCAGAGAGGATCCCAAGACTGTTCAGTAGGTAAAGGACAGTCTCTTCAACAAATAGTGTTGGGAAAACTGGATATCCATAAACAAAATAAGGAAATTGGACCCTCACCTCACACCACATACAAAGATTAACTCAAAATGGATCAAAGACCTAAAGATATGATGTAAAATTATGTAACTCTTAAAAGAAAATAGAAGAAATGATTCTCGACTTTGGATTTGGCAAGGATTTCTTGGATATGACACAAGAAGCACAGGTAACAAAAATAAAAATAAACAAATTGGACTACATCAAAATTTAAAAATTTCTGTGCATTAAAGAGCAAACACAGAGTGAAAAAGGTAAATTGTGGAATGGGAGAAAATATTTGCAAATCATATATCTGATAAAGGGTTAATATCCAGAATATATAAAGAACTCCTACAACTTAACAATAACAAAAAACAAATAATGTATTAAAAATAGGCAAAATTCTTGAATAGACATTTCTTCATACATGATATTCAAATAACCAATAAACATATTAGAAGATGTTTGACATCACTAATCACTGGAGAAATTCAAATCAAAACCATCTCACACTCATTAGGATGGATGTTATAAAACTAAAACCGAACCAGAAAATAACAGGTGTTGCTAAGGATGTGAAGAAATTGAAACCCTTTTGCATTGCTGGTGGGAATGTAAAATGGTGCAGTTGCTATGCAGTTCCTCAAAAATTTAAATATAGAATTATCATATGACTTAGTATCCTCTACTTCTAGGTATATAGCCAAAAGACTTGAAAGCAGGTGTTGAAGAAAAATTTGCACATCTATGTTTATATCAGCATCATTCACAATAGGCAAGAGGTAGAAGCAGCCCAAGTGTCTATTGGTGGATGACTGAGAAAACAAAATGTGATACATATACATACAAATTTATATATATATACACACACACATATATACACATAGGTGTGTGCATATATATATATATATAAATAAAAGCACAGGTAACAAAAGTAAAAAATAAGTTAGACTACTTACTATTATATATACATAATATCAATATATATATACATACATACATATATATGTATATACAAATATACCAAAAGTCCATGGACTCATGTATATGTGTGTATGTGTGTGTGTGTATATATATACATGGTATACATGCACACATGGAATATTATTCAGACTTAAGAAGGAAATTTTGATACATACTACAACATGGGTAAACCTTAAGGATATTATATTAAGTGAAATAAGTCACTTACAAAATGACAAATACTATATATACCACTTATATGAGGTTATCTAGAGTAGGGAAATTCACAGAAAAAGAAAGTAGAATGGTGTTTTCCAGGGGCTGAAAGGGAAGAAATGGAGAGTTGTTTAATGAATACTGTGTGCCAGACTTGCAAAATGAAAAAGTTCTGGAGATTGGTTGTACATGAATATGAATATACATAACACTCCTGAACTGTACAGTTAGAAATAGTTGAGATGATAAATTTTATGTTATATGTTTTTTTACCACAATTAAAAAATTTAAAAAAATAAAATGAGAAATAAAAGTATTCAATGACATAATCTGTTCATGTCGTTATACTCTCCCCAGAAATGTTTATAAAACTAATGTACTTAAGAAAATTAACACATCTCTTTTTTAAACATGTATTTGACCTATTCATGAGTAGACAAACATGTCGCTCATTCACATATAGATATAAATGTTTCATCTTAATTTTAATTTATTTTTAATTACATTTTAAAGTGTTATTTCTCCGAGATGTTAGAACATACTTCTTAACTCATGAAACCTTTTATCTTTGTATGCATGAATTTAAAAAAAAAAGCTATCGCATAACATTTTCCCCATACCCTTATCTCCAGCCCATCAGTAACATCTTTTCTAATCAGATTATAAAAGAGAGAAGAAAAAATAAACTGCCTCTTGGAAAGAGCATGAGCATGAAGGCATTATCTCATACTGTTACAGTAGCCTGTTGTCTCCATATAGAAAGTGAAGAACCTGGATTCATTTGCTCAAAGAATAGAAAATACTTTCTATTTTCAAGGAACTTTCAGTCTAGAGAGATATGATTTGCCACAATTGTATATGATTAATACATAACATATCTATAAATGATCTTAGATAAGGAATATATAAGACATAGTCCTAGACGAAGAAAACACAAAAATTTGCATTTAAAAATATATACCTAGTTATTTATATGCATATATATATACACACACACACATATTCCTTATATTTACACACAGTCTTTTAAATATATTTATACAGTATTTCTATTAATTAGGGAATATACATGTATATATGCACACACATAGACATACACACTTTTTCTGAGGTGGATATTTTATTATTGTCAGTTCTGCACAAGTTAATAATTTCATTTAAAATCCTAACAGATATCTTCTTAAAAATCTGAACGTTTCTTAAAAGAAAACATTCAAGAATGACTAAAAAACATTTAAGCATTAAAGCCAGGGTCCTCAACCCCCAAGCCATGGACTGGTACCGGTCTATGACCTGCTGGGAACCAGGCAGCACAGCAGCAGGTGAGCGGTGGGTGAGTGAGTGAAGCTGAGTTTCGCCTCCTGTCACGTCAGCGGTGGCATTAGATTCTCATAGGAGTGTGAACCCTATCGTGAGCTGTGCATGCAAGGAACCTAAGTCGCACGCTCCTTATGAGAACCTAATGATAAATGTAATGCATTTGAATCATCCTGAAACCATCCACCACCCCACCCCACCCCATCCATGGAACACTGCCTTCCCTGAAATTGGTCCCTGGTGCCGAAATGGTTGGGGACTGCTGCATTAAATTACAAGAGGAGTCATGTTCTATCAAGTGTTTTAGAATCAAGACTGTTACTTATGTTGAAATTTTCTTTGATATCGTATTATAGTACTATAACAGTACTGAAATAGTTAAGTACTAAAAAATGTTTGCCAAAGTAAAACATATCATAGAACTGTAGTCCTTAAAACAATTACAAAAGCAATTCTACTCATAGGAATTGATTTTGCAAACATTCTCACATAGTTTTGAATTCATATATGAATCAAACTTTTCACTGTAACATTGTTTTTGATAGCCAGAAAAGAGAAACAATCTTCCTGTCCATCAATAGGGAACATGTTTAATTAATTAGAACATATCTATGACTCAAATAATATATTATTGTAATAATGAATGAAGAGGCTTTTTATTTGACTACCTGGAAATATCTTCAAGATTTACCATTTATTTCCAAAAAAACAAAAAACAAGAACAGAAACAAAAAAAGCCCAGCAAAGTGCAGAACAATGATTATATTATGTTAGCTTTGTGGAAAAAAAGTTTATTTATTTTATTTATCTAATGTATTTATATATATTTTATGTATATCTAGGATAATGTATAATAGACTAACAATAGTGTTTGCCTATAAGAAAATTAAATGGGCAAATAAAAATGACAGGGAATCATTTTTACTTTTTGACTTTTGAACCATGTGAATGGATTGCTTATTTTAAAAAATAATATAAAAATAAGAAACCAAAAACTCTAAATAGTGTACTTCTATAATTTACATAGAAAAATAAAGCAAAGATAAACCCTAGTATGTACAGTGTATGATAAGGACAGCATCAAAAATCAGTAAGAGGATCCTGATTTCCAGGCTGGCATGTAAGGAGCTTAGAAGTTATCACTTCATCCTAACAAGCAAAAAGCTGATAAAACTGAAAAATCAACAACTCTTCTTAGATATTTCAGAAAAATGAGTTCACAGGGCAAGTCACTGTCCCCAAAATTGGAGAGACGGGCAGATACAGAAAATCACAAGCTACCAAATAAGGAACTTTCCTATGAAACAGTACTGGGTAGGAAAACCTGAACTCTAATTGACAAATTGCTGAAAACTCAGTGTGTTCAAGTCTGAGAGTTAAAAACTCAGGGGGTTCAATCATAGGAAGACCCCTAAGTCTTTGTGATTTTTACTTTTAGGGGCTCTATCAGAATCTCACAGTGACCACCAGATAGAAATCCCCTTGTGCTTCTGGCAGGGAATGGGAAAAAAGTAGGCACTTAAAATACATCCCAGAGCCTTGTGTTCCTAACAAGACCTGCCCTCAGGAGAAGCTATTTTACTAGTACCTAACCTACTGGAGTTTTATCAGTTTATAAAAGCCCAACCATTCTAGTAGAATACCAACTCCATCCTCCTCTGGCCATCCTGTCTTACCTAAGAAGTGAGTGAGGGGATTGAGAAGCACTTGTAAAGGTTACAGCCCAGGGTACAGGTTCACTAAAAGCCTGAAACCTAATCACAGGACTACGGAATGCTTTCCCTCCTTCATACCTTACTATGGCCTATCTACAGCAGTTTCTTTTACCCAGTACATCATGTCAAGATTTCTAGGCCGGGCGCGGTGGCTCAAGCCTGTAATCCCAGCACTTTGGGAGGCCGAGGCGGGTGGATCACAAGGTCAGGAGATCGAGACTATCCTGGCTAACACGGTGAAACCCCGTCTCTACTAAAAATACAAAAAACTAGCCGGGCGCGGTAGCGGGCGCCTGTAGTCCCAGCTACTTGGGAGGCTGAGGCGGGAGAATGGCGTGAACCCGGGGGGCGGAGCTTGCAGTGAGCCGAGATCGCGCCACTGCACTCCAGCCTGGGAGACACAGTGAGACTCCGTCTCAAAAAAAAAAAAAAAAAAAAAGATTTCTATTGGGGGAACCCACCCCAATATTTCAACATAGGTTCTTTCTATTTTCCATAAGTGCCAACCAGCTGAGAAATAAAGAGAGACAGTACAAAGAGAGGAATTTTACAGCTAGGCTGCTGGGGGTGACATCACATATCAGGACTGTGATGCCCACCTGAGTCTCAGACTAGCAAGTTTTTATTAAGGGTTTCAAAAGGGGAGGGGGCATAAGAACAGGGAGTAGGTACAAAGATCACATGCTTCAAAAGGCAAAAAGCAGAACTACTAGTAAGGGTCTAACAAAGATCACATGCTTGTGAGGGAACAGGACAAAGGGCAAAAGCAGAACTACTGATAAGGGTCCAACAAAGATCACAAGGCAAAGGGCAAAAACAGAACTACTGATAAAGGTCTATGTTCAGCGGTGCACGTATTGTGTTGATAAACATCTTAAACAACAGAAAACAGGATTCAAGAGCAGAGAACCGGTCTGACCACAAATTTACCAGGGCAGAGATTTTCCCCACCCTAGTAAGCCTGAGGTTACTGCAGGAGACCAGGGCATATCTCAGTCCTTATCTCAACCGCATAAGGCAGACATTCCCAGAGCAGTCATTTGTAGACCTCCCCTAGGAATGCATTCCTTCCCCAGGGTATTAATATTAATATTCCTTGCTAGGAAAAGAATTTAGCGATATCTTCCCTACTTGCATGTCCATTTATAGGCTCTCTGCAAGAAGAAAAATATGGCTCTTTTTGCCTGACCCCGCAGGCAGTCAGACCTTATTGTTGTCTTCCCTTGTTCCCTAAAAATTGCTGTTATTCTGTTCTTTTTCAAGGTGCACTGATTTCATATTGTTCAAACACACATGTTTTACAATCAATTTGTACAGTTAACACAATTATGACAGTGGTCCTGAGGTGACGTACAACCTCACCTTATGAAAATAACAGGATTAAGAGATTAAAGTAAAGACAGGCATAAGAAATTATAAAAGTATTATTTGGGAACTGATAAATGTCCACGAAATCTTCAAATTTATGTTCCTCTGCTGCGGCTCCAGCCAGTCCCTCCATTTAGGGTCCCTGACTTACTACAACAAATTTCAACAAATAACTACTACAAGGCAAAAACCACATTTGAAGAGACAGAGCAATCATCAGATCCAGATGCAGACATGGCACGGATGTTGGAATTATCTGACTGGGAATGTAAAACAACTGTGATTACTATGCTAAGGAATGTAATGCAAAAAGTAGACAGCATGCAAGAACAGAGGAATAAGGTAAGCAGAGAAATGAAAATTATAAGAAAAATTTAAAAAGAAATCCTAGAGATCAAAAACACTGTAAGAGAAATGAAGAATGCCTTTGATAGGCTCATTAGTAGACGAGATGTGGCTGAGGAAAGAATCTCCGAGTTTAAGGATTTATCAATAGAAACTTCTAAAATGGAAAAGTAAAGAAAAAAAAATGGAACAAAATAGCCAAGAACAGTGAAACACCTACAAAATGTGTAATATACCTGCAATGGGAATACCAGCAGGAGAAGAAAGAGACCGAGCAACAAAAAATGTTAGAACCAACAGTGTCTAAAAATTATCCCCAAATTAATGCCACACGATAAATCACAGATCAAGGAAGCTCCAAGAATAGCAAAAAAAATTGAATAACAAAAAAAAACTGTACATAAGCATATCATATCAAAATTGCAGATCATCAAAGAAAAAGAAAAAAAAATCTAAAAAGGAGCCAAAGGTGGGGTAAAAAAACCCACCTTAACTGTCTCAACTATAGAGGAACAAAGATAAGAATTACATCTGATGTCTCAGAAACCATATAAAGCAAGGAGAGAATGGACTAAGATATCTAAAGTGTTTTGAGAAAAAACAACTCACCTACCTAGAATTCTGAACTCTGAGAAATTATCCTTTAAAAGTGAAGGAGAAATAAAGACTTTCCTGGACAGACAAAAATTAGGAGATTTGTTTTCAGTAGACTTGCCTTGCAAGAAATGTTATCAGAAATTCTTCAGAGACAAGGATAATGACATAGGTCACTAAGATTATGTAAAGAAAGAGTATTAGAGAAAGAATAAGTGAACCCTAAGTGATATAAGAGGGTGCATCCAGCCAGACACACTATAGCCAGCAGCACCTTTGAATGGAATGACCATGTGCAGGGTCACACAATTTCAGAGCAACATGGTAGGAGCCACTTGCAGGCAGGGCTGCAGCTCCCTGCAAAAGCTTCTCCTCTGCTTACATATTCACTAGCCCAGTAACAAACCAAGCATACCTAAAAAACCTTCCCTGGAATGACAGGCAACACATTGACACCCATTTGACTAAAGGGCTCAAATGGGGTAAATGAAACGTTAAAGCAATATCCAACAGATTATGGCCACTGCGTTTGGTTGGTTTGTTCAGAGCTGTTCAGGAGGAAGTACATGCACAAAATCTCTTTGATGAAACATCTCGTGGCACACTGTGATAGAAAGCCCCCTTGTGCAGAACCAGGATCTTTTGGGGGTGAGCTAGGTTTGTCTTAAGCAGGGCCTGGCTGTGTTTGTCAGGCCTCTGAGTCCAAGCTAAGCCATCATATCCCCTGTGACCTGCACGTATACATCCAGATGGCCTAAAGCAACTGAAGATCCACAAAAGAAGTGAAAATAGCCTTAGCTGATGACATTCCACCATTGTGATTTTTTTCTCCCCCAACCTTAAGAAGGTTCTTTATAATCTCCCCCACCCTTAAGAATGTACTTTGTAAGATCCACCAGCTACCGGCAAAACATTGCTCCTAACTCCACCGCCTATCCCAAAACCTATAAGAACTAATGATAATCCCACCATGCTTGCTGACTTTCTTTTTGGACTCAGCCCACCTGCACCCAGGTGAAATAAACAGCCTTCTTGCTCACACAAAGCCTATTTGGTGGTCTCTTCACACGGACACGTGAGACAGTGTTGATACTCCCTGTGTATCCTTCTATCCTTTTGCCTGAAGCTGCACTGACCCCTCACTTCCTCCTTTAGTGTGCACTGGATAGCACTGCCAGGTCTCCCTACTTTCAGCCAAAACCTGAGATCAGCCATGAACACCTTAGTGAGAATAATCAGACAAGGAATTCATTCATTCACAGCAAACAGTAAGTGCCTTTCCAAAGGCACTTATTTCCCATATTAGGCTTATACTGAAGTGTGGAACAGCAGTCTGCTCTGTTTCCCAGTTTGAGGAAACTTGTGGAGGGGCAGATGTCTTTCCATGGGCAGTTGAAATCATAGCATGGCCCGTTCCTGACAATCCATGCTTAAGTGTCTGTAAGGCAATGGTGTATCTTTATTTGGAACAAATTTCCCTAGAGGCATTCTGCGTATCTGAAAAGGACCCATCTTGTGTCCATCCAGCACTGTTTGTTCTTTGTAGAATTGAATCATCCTACCAAAGAGTTTCCATGATAGAAAGGTCAAAGGCCTGACTTTAGGTTTAGGCTAGGGGAATGATAGCATCCTGGAGCACCTTGTTTCGGTGTATAAAGAACTGCAAGGTGAAAGTCAGCAGTCTCAAGACTTTCTAATAGCTCAAGGCTAAGAAAAACATCTTTTCCATGGTGACTCTTATGGCTTTGTTTATAGACACAGAAGCTAGCCTCCAGCCCCAAGCAGAAGTTTGCTGGAATGTATTTGTTGGAGGTGGTAGTATCTTGTTTGTATTGTCAATAAAGCAACTTCTTTAAAAGCATATTATATATATATAGAGAGAGAATATATACACAAAAGTATATATATGCATTCTATATATATAGAATATACTTTTATATATTCTATAAATTCTATATAGTACATATACTATATACACACTTTTGTGTATATATGTATACAAAACTATATATATATTCTATATATAGAGAGAGAATGGGATGAAGTACAAAAAAATGGAGTTGGTGATGGTAATAATAATAATATGATGCTACTGATGATAATGATAGCTAACCTATCTAACTTTCAGAATGTGTCAGACACTGCTCTCTGCACATTACATGTTATAACTCATACTTGTCTTACAAAACTTATGAAGTAGGTATTATCATTGTATTTAATTTACAAATGAGGAAACTGAGGTAAACAGAGATTAAATTCATAGTATATAGCTAGTACATAGCTTAGTAGGTTATAGATTTAAAAATTAGTTTCTTGCCCATATCATATACCAAAATAAATTCTAAGATAATTTAATTTAAGCAGTTAAATCACAAAATTAAATCAGAAAATAATTAGAAGAGATTTTTTTTGAATATTTATATGATGTCTGATGGGGTAAGATATTTTCCAAGCATACAGTGAAAGAAATCACAAAGGAAAATCTCAACATCTCTAAACAACTACTTTAACTTTTAAATGTCTACAAGCACACAAAATTAAGAAGCAAAACATGCCCCCAAAAAGCAAATAAAATACTCCTAATGGCTAGTACCCTCAATATGTAAAGTGCTTATAAAAGTCAATAAGAAAAAAAATACTACCTTGAAAGACAGATGATCAAAGAATAGGAAAAGACAATTCACAAAATAAAAAAATAAACATTACTAGGGCTATATGAAAAATAATAATAGCTATTATTGAGTTTTTACTCTGGACCAGGAACTGTACAAAATACTTTTATTAAATTATTAAATCTTCAAAACAGTTGTGTATGATATGCATACCCAAGGTCACAAAGTTAGTAAGTAATGGGAAAAAGAACCCAAGTCTGACCAACTCCAAACTCATTATTTAACCATTATGGTATACTTCCTGCAGTAGTGTGCTGGAGCCAACAAATTCCAACTTGCAAGGGTCCACCGAATACTGCTTCCTAACTCTATGTTCAGTCATGTTGTGTTGGTAGCTTGAAATGGGCCATGGTGGTAGTAGTTCTACCACAAAGATAAGTAAATGCTACAAATGAGCCCCCCCCACCTCCCTAGAAAGCTAGTTGTTAAATATTTACCAGAATACAAAAAAAATGAACTAAGATTCCAGTTTGATACTACGTTTGTCTAGAAATTAGCAAGGATTAAGAGACAAGCACAGTAAACTAAACTTTGACGCTAAAGACATGTAAATTAGCTCAGCCTTTTTGGAAAAGTATTTGATAGTATGTATCAAGAGTCTTTAAGAAGCTTATGTATTTCAGTCTTATAATTCCACTACTGAAAATCTAGAGGAAATAATCAGAGATGCATATAATGACCTGTGGATGTTCATTTTAATATTATTTAAAGTAAAAATGTGAAAACTCCTAAACTAGACAATATGAGGACAACAGTTAAATAAAAATGTGTAATAATCATATAATGGAATATAACAAAGCTATCAAAAAATTTTGGTTTTAGGTGGAGGAAGATGGGAAATAGGAGACAGGGCTAACATGTAGCTCCCACCTGGACAGACAAAACAGCATATGGAGACTCACACTGTGGACTTTTCCTCTAAAAATCACCACAGGAATGTACCAGGAAAGCCAAAAGAATTCACAGAATCTTTTGAAAGAAGTGACATGCCGACCAGATGTGGTGGCTCACTCCTGTAATCCCAGCACGTTGGGAGGCCATGGTGGGTGGATCACCTGAGGTTGGGAATTAAAGACCAGCCTGACCAACATGGAGAAACCCTGTCTCTACTAAAAATGCAAAAAAAAAAAAAAAAAAAAAAAAAGAAAAAGAAAAAATTAGCCAGCCATGGTGACACATGCCTGTAATCCCAGCTACTCGGCAGGCTGAGGTAGGAAAATCACTTGAATCCGAGAGATGGAGGTTGCAGTCAGCCAAAATCGCACCATTGCACTCCAGCCTGGGCAACAAGAGCAAAACTCCATCCAACCCCCCACCTCAAAAAAAAAAAAACAAAAAAAGGAAAGGTGTGACATGCCCCTGCAGGTTCCATGAGACAGGTGAAAAACTGAGTTTCCAAAGTGCGAGATGGTGAAAGCCTGACTCTAAACACATATCCCCACTGGGGAACCTGAAAATCCAGATTACAGGAGAAGAATTAAACTTACCCAGAGCTGAAATGGATTTAGCATGAAAAATAAAGGTAGAAACAGCAGTGGGAAGAGCCTTGTAGGCACTCCCATTCTCCAGCTCAAGCCCAGGGAAGCTATGCCTGACTTTATTCACGGGGGCACTTGGGGAAGGCAACCAGCAGGATTTGGGAAGGGTCACAGGGTGAAAGAAGCTTCCAACTGAACACTGTAATAATTTTGACCAGATGCAAATTATCTAGAGTAGAATCCAGGGAGCAAACAGGACCTTCTGCAGAAAGAAATGCAGGAGCTATGGCCAAGAATGAGGGCAGGTGGGGAGAGGTGAAGCCTGAAAGCTATGCTTGCTTCCTCAGCTGGGAAACTTATAACCTGGGGCAAGGTCTGAGTCCCACCTGCTGACTGCCTGCAGAGAGAGAGCGAGACTGGCCTTGTCAACTGCCATGGGAACCGCATGAGAACTATGGTGACAGAAGCAGCCATAATCTTCTCTGGAACATTATCCTGTTGGCCAGAGAACCACACCCCATCCCCACAATTGCCATGGCAAGACCCACCCAAGCAGAATCTGAGCTCACAGAATCTATTTCACTCCCCTGCTGCCTTCACCAGGGCAGGTGCTGGCATCCACAGCTGGGAGACCTGAAGACAGATCACATCACAGGACTCTTTACAGACAATCCTGGCACCAGCTCATAGCCTGGTAGCCCTGTTGGGTGGCAGGATCCAGAAGAGCAATAACAATCACTGCTGTCCAGCTCCCAGGAAGCTTCCCTATGAGAAGTGGGGGAGTACCACATCAAGAGATCACCCTGTGGCACAAAAGAATCGGAACAGCAGCTTCTGAGTTCCAGATTTTTTCAATGAAATAATCTACCCAAATGAGAAAGAATCAGAAAACTAATTCTGGTAACATAACAAAACAAAATTCTATAACACCCCTAAAAGACCACATTACCTCCCCAGAAATGGATCTAAACCAAGAAGAAATCTCTAAGTTGCCAGATAAGGAATTTGGAAGGTTGATTATTAAGCTACTCAAGGAGATACTAGAGAAAGGTGAAAAGTAACTTAAAGAAACTAAAAAATAATACAGGATATAGTTGAAAAATTATCGAGAAATAGCATAAAGAAACTACAATCACAACTTCTGGAAATGAAAGACACAGTTAGAGAGAAATACAAAAAGCACTGGAAAGTGTCAACAATAGACTTGAAGAAATAGAAGAAAGAACTTCGGAGCTCAAAAACAAGGCTTTCAAATTAACTCCATCAGATGAAGAAAAACAAAAATAAATTTTAAATAATGAACAAAGCCTTCAAGAAAGTTTGGGTGTTCCTGAGGAAGAGAAGAAATCTAAAAGTTTAGGAAATTTGTTTGAGGGAATAATTAAGAAAAACTTCCCTGGCCTCACTAGAGGTCTAGCCGTTCAAATACAAGAAGCTCAAAGAATACCTGGGAAACTCATCACAAGAAGATCATTACCTAGATACATGGTCATCAGGTTATCTAAGGTCAAGAAGAATGAAAGAATCTTAAGAGCTGTGAGGCAAAGCATCAGGTAACCTACAAAGGAAAACCTGTCAGATTAACAGCAGATTTCTCAGCTAAAACCCTACAAGCCAGAAAGGACTGGGGTCCTATCTTTAGCCACCTCAAAGAAAATAATTGCCAACCGAGAATTTATTTCCAGCAAAACTAAGCTTCATCAATGAAGGAGAAATAAAGTCTTTTTCAGACAAAGAAATGCTGAGAGAATTCTCCATTACCAAGCCAGCACTACAAGAATGCTAAAAGGCATTCTAAATCTTGAAACCAAACTTCAAAATACACGAAAATAGAACCTCCTTTAAATCTCACAGGGCTTATAAAACAATAACACAATGAAAAAAAAATCAAGATACACAGGCAACAACTAGCATGATTAATAAAAGAGTATCTCACATCTCAATACTAATGTTGAATGTAAATGGCCTAAATGATCTACTTAAAAGATACAGAATGTCAGAATGAATAAAAACCTACCAAGCAAGTATCTCCTGTCTTCAAGAGAATCACCTAATGCATAAGGACTCACATAAACTTAAGGTAAAGGGGTGGAAAAAGATATTCCATGCAAATGGACACCAAAAGAAGCAGGAGTAGCTACTTTTATATCAGATAAAACAAACTTTAAAGCAACAGGAGTTGAAAAAGACAAAGAGGGACATTATGTAATGATAAAATGATCAGTCCAACAGGATATCACAATCCTAAATATGTATGCGCCTAACACTGGAGCTCCCAAATGTATAAAACAATTATTACTAGACCTAACAAATTAGATAGATGGCAACACAATAATAGTGCTAGACTTCCACACTCCACTGGCAGCACTAGACAAGTCATTAAGACAGAAAGTCAACCAAGAAACAGTGGACTTAAACTACACCCTAAAACAAATGGACTTAACAGATATTTATGGAACATTCTACCCAATAAGTGCAGAATATACATTCTTTTCATTAGCACATGCAATGTTCTCCAAGTCAGACCATATGATAGGCCACAAAACAAGTCTCAATAAATTTAAGAAAATTGAAATTATATCAAGTACCCTCTCAGACCACAGTGGAATAAAACTAGAAATTAACTCCAAAAGGGACTTTCAAAACTATACAAATACATGGAAATTAAATAATCTGCTCCTGAATGATTCTTGGGTTAACAATGAAATCAAGATGGAAATTTTAAAAAGTATTTGAACTGAACAATAATAGTGACACAATTTATCAAAACCTCTGGGATACAGCAAAGGCAGAGCTAAGAGGAAAGTTCATAACATTAAATGCTTACATCGAAAAGTCTGAAAAGGCACAAATAGACAATCTAAGGTCACATCTGAAGGGACTAGAAAATCAAGAACAAACCAAACCCAAACCCAACAGAAGAAAAGAAATAACAAAGGTCAGAGCAGAACTAAATGAAATTGAAACAAAAAATACAATAGATAAATGAAACAAAAAACTGGTTCTTTGAAAAGATAAACAAAATTGATAGATCATTAGAAAGATTAACCAAGAAATTAAGAGAGGGGGGCGGAGCAAGATGGCCGAATAGGAACAGCTTCAGTCTCCAACTCCGGACGCGAGCGACACAGAAGACAGGTGATTTCTGCATTTTCAACTGAGGTACTGGATTTATCTCACTAGGGAGTGCCTGACAATCCGTGCTGGTCAGCTGCTGCAGCCCAACCAGCGAGAGCTGAAGCAGGGCGAGGCATCACCTCACCTGGGAAGCCCAAGGGAGAAGGGAATCCCTTTTCCTAGCCAGGGGAACAGAGGCACACAACACCTAGAAAATTGGGTAACTCCCACCCCAATACTGCATTCTACCAAGGATCTTAGCAAATGGGCACACCAGGAGACTATATCCCACACCTAGCCAGGAGGGTCCCACACCCACGGAGCCTCCCTCATTGCTAGCACAGCAGTCTGCAATCTCGCGGCAAGGCAGCAGCCAGGCTGGGGGAGGGGTGCCCACCATTGCTGAGGCTTAAGTAGATAAACAAAGCAGCTGGGAAGCTCGAACTGGGTGGAGCTCACAGCAGCTCAAGGAGTCCTGCCTGTCTCTGTAGACTCCACCTCTGGGGACAGGGCACAGTTAAAAAACAACAACAACAAAAAGCAGCTGAAACCTCTGCAGACGCAAATGACTCTGTCTGACAGCTGTGAAGTGAGCAGTGGATCTCCCAACACGGAGGTTGAGATCTGAGAACAGACAGACTACCTGGTCAAGTGGGTCCCTGACCCCTGAGTAGCCTAGCTGGGAGACATCCCCCACTAGGGGCAGACCGACACCCCACACCTCACACGGTGGAGTACACCCCTGAGAGGAAGCTTCCATAGCAAGAATCAGACAGGTACACTCGCTGTTCAGCAATATTCTATCTTCTGCAGCCTCTGCTGCTGATACCCAGGCAAACAGGGTCTGGAGTGGACCTCAAGCAATCTCCAACAGACCTACAGCTGAGGGTCCTGACTGTTAGAAGGAAAACTAACAAACAGGAAGGACACCCACACCAAAACCCCATCAGTATGTCACCATCATCAAAGACCAGAGGCAGATAAAACCACAAAGATGGGGAAAAAGCAGGGCAGAAAAGCTGGAAATTCAAAAAATAAGAGCGCATTGCCCCCTGCAAAGGAACGCAGCTCATTGCCAGCAACAGATCAAAGCTGGACGGAGAATGACTTTGACGAGATGAGAGAAGAAGGCTTCAGTCCATCAAACTTCTCAGAGCTAAAGGAGGAATTACGTACCCAGCGCAAAGAAACTAAAAATCTTGAAAGAAAAGTGGAAGAATTGATAACTAGAATAATTAATGCAGAGAAGGCCATAAATGAATGGACAGAGATGAAAACCATGACACGAGAAATACGTGACAAATGCACAAGCTTCAGTAACCGACTCGATCAACTGGAAGAAAGAGTATCAGCGATTGAGGATCAAATGAATGAAATGAAGCGAGAAGAGAAACCAAAAGAAAAAAGAAGAAAAAGAAATGAACAAAGCCTGCAAGAAGTATGGGATTCTGTAAAAAGACCAAATCTATGTCTGATTGGGGTGCCTGAAAGTGAGGGGGAAAATGGAACCAAGTTGGAAAACACTCTTCAGGATATCATCCAGGAGAACTTCCCCAACCTAGTAGGGCAGGCCAACATTCAAATCCAGGAAATACAGAGAATGCCACAAAGATACTCCTCGAGAAGAGCAACGCCAAGACACATAATTGTCAGATTCACCAAAGTTGAAATGAAGGAAAAAATCTTAAGGGCAGCCAGAGAGAAAGGTCGGGTTACCCACAAAGGGAAGCCCATCAGACTAACAGCAGATCTCTCGGCAGAAACTCTACAAGCCAGAAGAGAGTGGGGGCCAATATTCCACATTCTTAAAGAAAAGAATTTTAAACCCAGAATTTCATATCCAGCCAAACTAAGTTTCATAAGTAAAGGAGAAATAAAATCCTTTACAGATAAGCAAATGCTTAGAGATTTTGTCACCACCAGGCCTGCCTTACAAGAGACCCTGAAGGAAGCACTAAACATGGAAAGGAACAACCAGTACCAGCCATTGCAAAAACATGCCAAAATGTAAAGACCATCGAGGCTAGGAAGAAACTACATCAACTAACGAGCAAAATAACCAGTTAGTATCATAATGGCAAGATCAAATTCACATATAACAATATTAACCTTAAATGTAAATGGACTAAATGCTCCAATTAAAAGACACAGACTGGCAAACTGGATAAAGAGTCAAGACCCATCAGTTTGCTGTATTCAGGAGACCCATCTCACATGCAGAGACATACATAGACTCAAAATAAAGGGATGGAGGAAGGTCTACCAAGCAAATGGAGAACAAAAAAAAGCAGGGGTTGCAATCCTAGTCTCTGATAAAACAGACTTTAAACCAGCAAAGATCAAAAGAGACAAAGAAGGCCATTACATAATAGTAAAGGGATCAATTCAACAGGAAGAGCTAACTATCCTAAATATATATGCACCCAATACAGGAGCACCCAGATTCATAAAGCAAGTGCTTAGAGACTTACAAAGAGACTTAGACTCCCATACAATAATAATGGGAGATTGCAACACCCCACTGTCAACATTAGACAGATCAACGAGACAGAAAGTTAACAAGGATATCCAGGAATTGAACTCATCTCTGCAGCAAGCAGACCTAATAGACATCTACAGAACTCTCCACCCCAAATCGACAGAATATACATTCTACTCAGCACCACATCACACTTATTCCAAAATTGACCACATAATTGGAAGTAAAGCACTCCTCAGCAAATGTACAAGAACAGAAATTATAACAAACTGTCTCTCAGACCACAGTGCAATCAAACTAGAACTCAGGACTAAGAAACTCAATGAAAACCGCTCAACTACATGGAAATTGAATAACCTGCTCCTGAATGACTACTGGGTACATAACGAGATGAAGGCAGAAATAAAGATGTTCTTTGAAACTAATGAGAACAAAGATACAACATACCAGAATCTCTGGGACACCTTTAAAGCAGTGTGTAGAGGCAAATTTATAGCACTAAATGCCACCAGAGAAAGCTGGAAAGATCTAAAATTGACACTCTAACATCACAATTCAAAGAACTAGAGAAGCAAGAACAAACACATTCAAAAGCTAGCAGAAGGCAAGAAATAACTAAGATCAGAGCAGAACTGAAGGAGATAGAGACACAAAAAACCCTCCAAAAAATCAATGAATCCAGGAGTCGGTTTTTTGAAAAGATCAACAAAATTGATAGACCGCTAGCAAGACTAATAAAGAAGAAAAGAGGGAAGAATCAAATAGACGCAATAAAAAATGAGAAAGGGGATATCACCACCAACCCCACAGAAATACAAACTACCATCAGAGAATACTATAAACACCTCTACGCAAATAAACTAGAAAATCTAGAAGAAATGGATAATTTCCTGGACACTTACACTCTCCCAAGACTAAACCAGGAAGAAGCTGAATTCCTGAATAGACCAATAGCAGGCTCTGAAATTGAGGCAATAATTAATAGCCTACCAACCAAAAAAAGTCCAGGACCAGATGGATTCACAGATGAATTCTACCAGAGGTACAAGAAGGAGCTGGTACCATTCCTTCTGAAACTATTCCAATCAATAGAAAAAGAGGGAATCCTCCCTAACTCATTTTATGAGGCCAACATCATCCTGATACCAAAGCCTGGCAGAGACACAACAAAAAAAGAGAATTTTAGACCAATATCCCTGATGAACATCGATGCAAAAATCCTCAATAAAATACTGGCAAACCGGATCCAGCAGCACATCAAAAAGCTTATCCACCATGATCAAGTGGGCTTCATCCCTGGGATGCAAGGCTGGTTCAACATACGCAAATCAATAAACGTAATCCAGCATATAAACAGAACCAAAGACAAAAACCACATGATTATCTCAGTAGATGCAGAAAAGGCCTTTGACAAAATTCAACAGCCCTTCATGCTAAAAACGCTCAATAAATTCGGTATTGATGGAACGTATCACAAAATAATAAGAGCTATTTATAACAAACCCACAGCCAATATCATACTGAATGGGCAAAAACTGGAAGCATTCCCTTTGAAAACTGGCACAAGACAGGGATGCCCTCTCTCACCACTCCTGTTCAACATAGTGTTGGAAGTTCTGGCTAGGGCAATCAGACAAGAGAAAGAAATCAAGGGTATTCAGTTAGGAAAAGAAGAAGTCAAATTGTCCCTGTTTGCAGATGACATGATTGTATATTTAGAAAACCCCATTGTCTCAGCCCAAAATCTCCTTAAGCTGATAAGAAACTTCAGCAAAGTCTCAGGATACAAAATTAATGTGCAAAAATCACAAGCATTCTTATACATCAGTAACAGACAAACAGAGAGCCAAATCATGAATGAACTTCCATTCACAATTGCTTCAAAGAGAATGAAACACCTAGGAATCCAACTTACTAGGGATGTAAAGGACCTCTTCAAGGAGAACTGCAAACCACTGCACAGTGAAATAAAAGAGGATACAAACAAATGGAAGGACATACCATGCTCATGGATAGGAAGAATCAATATCGTGAAAATGGCCATACTGCCCAAGGTAATTTATAGATTCAATGCCATCCCCATCAAGCTACCAATGAGTTTCTTCACAGAATTGGAAAAAACTGCTTTAAAGTTCATATGGAACCAAAAAAGAGCCCTCATTGCCAAGACAATCCTAAGTCAAAAGAACAAAGCTGGAGGCATCACGCTACCTGACTTCAAACTATACTACAAGGCTACAGTAACCAAAACAGCATGGTACTGGTACCAAAACAGAGATATAGACCAATGGAACAGAACAGAGTCCTCAGAAATAATACCACACATCTACAGCCATCTGATCTTTGACAAACCTGAGAAAAACAAGAAATGGGGAAAGGATTCCCAATTTAATAAATGGTGCTGGGAAAATTGGCTAGCCATAAGTAGAAAGCTGAAACTGGATCCTTTCCTTACTCCTTATATGAAAATTAATTCAAGATGGATTAGAGACTTAAATGTTAGACCTAATACCATCAAAACCCTAGAAGAAAACCTAGGTAATACCATTCAGGACATAGGCATGGGCAAGGACTTCATGTCTAAAACACCAAAAGCAACGGCAACAAAAGCCAAAATTGACAAATGGGATCTAATTAAACTAAAGAGTTTCTGCACAGCAAAAGAAACTATCATCAGAGTGAACAGGCAACCTACAGAATGGGAGAACATTTTTGCAATCTACTCATCTGACAAAGGGCTAATATCCAGAACCTACAAAGAACTCAAACAAATTTACAAGAAAAAAACAAACAACCCCATCAAAAAGTGGGCAAAGGATATGAACAGACATTTCTCAAAAGAAGACATTCATACAGCCAACAGACATATGAAAAAATGCTCATCATCACTGGCCATCAGAGAAATGCAAATCAAAACCACAATGAGATACCATCTCACACCAGTTAGAATGGCAATCATTAAAAAGTCAGGAAACAACAGGTGCTGGAGAGGATGTGGAGAAATAGGAACACTTTTACACTGTTGGTGGGATTGTAAACTAGTTCAACCATTATGGAAAACAGTATGGCGATTCCTCAAGGATCTAGAACTAGAAGTACCATATGACCCAGACATCCCATTACTGGGTATATACCCAAAGGATTATAAATCATGCTGCTATAAAGACACATGCACTCATATGTTTATTGTGGCACTATTCACAATAGCAAAGACTTGGAATCAACCCAAATGTCCATCAGTGACAGACTGGATTAAGAAAATGTGGCACATATATACCATGGAATACTATGCAAACATAAAAAAGGATGAGTTTGTGTCCTTTGTAGGGACATGGATGCAGCTGGAAACCATCATTCTCAGCAAACTATTGTAAGAGCAGAAAACCAAACACTGCACATTCTCACTCATAGGAGGGAACTGAACAATGAGATCACTTGGACTCGGGAAGGGGAACATCATACACAGGGGCCTATCATGGGGGGGCGAGGTGGGAGGGATTGCATTGAGAGTTATACCTGATGTAAATGACGAGTTGATGGGTGCTGACGAGTTGATGGATGCAGCACGCCAACATGGCACAGGTATACATATGTAACAAACCTGCACGTTATCCACATGTACCCTAGAACTTAAAGTATAATAATAATAAAAAAAAGAAATTAAGAGAGAAGATCCAAATAAGCTCAATTAGAAATGAAACAGGAGTTATTACAACCAATATCACAGAAATACAAAAGATCACTCAAAGCTACTATGAAAATCTTTACACACACAAACTAGAAAGTCTAGAGGAGATGGATAAATTCCTGGAAATATACAGGTCTAGATTAAATCAGGAAGAAATAGAAACTCTGAACCAACCAATAACAAGTAGTGAGATTGAAACAGTAACAAAAAATTGCCAACAAAAAAAGTCCAGGATCGGATGAATTCACAGCTGAATTCTATCAGGCATTTGAAGAAGAATTGATACCAATCTTACTGAAACTATTGTAAAAGATAGAGAAAGAGAGAATCCTCCCTAAGTCATTCTATGAAACCAGTATCATCCTAATACCAAAACCAGGAAAGGACATAACAGAAAAAGAAAAACCACAGACGAATATCCCTGATGAACAAAGATGCAAAATTCCTCAGCAAAGTACTAGCTAACAAAATCCAACAGCATATCAAAAAAATAAAACACCATGATCAAGTGTGTTTCATACCAGGGATACAGGGATGGTTTAACACACACAAGTCAATAAATGTGATCCATCACATAAATAGAATTAAAAACAGAAATCATGTGATCATCTTAATATTATTTTAGTTTAATTAGGTCCCATCTATTTATATTTGGTTTTGGTGCATTTGCTTTAGGGTTCTTTTTCATGAAGTCTTTGCCTAAGCCAATGTCTAGAGGAGTTTTACCAATGTTATCTTATAGAATTTTAGTGGTTTCAGGTCTTAGATTTAAGTGTTGGATCCATCTTGAGTTGATTTTTGAATAATGTGATAGTTGAGAATCCAGCTTCATTCTTGTACATGTGGCTTGCCAATTATCCCAGTACTATTTGTTGAATAAAGTTGCCTTCCCCCACTTTATGTTTTTGTTTGCTTTGTCAAATATCAGTTGGCTGTAACTATTTGGCTTTATTTCTGGGTTCTCTATCCTGTTCCATTGGTCTACATGTCTATTTTTATGCCAGTATCATGCTGTTTTGGTAACTATGGCCTTGTAGTATAGTTTGAAGTCAGGTAATGTGATGCCTCCAGATTTGTTCTTTTTGCTTAGTCTTGCCTTGGCTATGTGGGTTCTTTTTTGGTTGCATATGAATTTTAGGATTTTTTTTTCTATTTCTGTGAAGAATGATGATGATATTTAGACAGGAATTGCATTGAATTTGTAAATTGCTTTTGGCAGTATGGTCATTTTCACAATGTTGATTTCACCCATCCATGAGCATGGAATGTGTTTCCATTTATTATTCAATATATATATACTTCTATACATATATACTACATATATTCAGTATATATGCTTCTATACATATATACTACAGATATTATTCAGGTACATAGGTCTTTTTTATATACCTCAGTTGAGTTTTGTATTTTTCTTTATATAAACCTATATATATTTTATATACATCTGTGTGTGTATAAATGTATATGTGTGTATATATATGCATATATATGACCATATTTTAAAACACTAAATATATGTCTGAAATCTATATACTTAAAACACCGAATAAATGGAAATATATTTCATACTTACAAGTGTGAAGACTGAATATTATAAATATGGCAATTCTTTAAAAATTAACTTATAAGTTTAATAAAGTAAATATAAAATATAAAACACAATTCCAGTAGAATTTTTGTTTTTTGAACTTGATAAGATGATTCTACAATTTATCTGTAAAATTGTATGGGATTATGAATTACTTTCTTATTCAGGAATTTTACATACCAAATTTTATATAAAGATATATAATATATGACTTTACACCTGAAAAATACTTGCTATAGTAATATAAATGTTTAATTCATACTAAACAAACAGTAGAGATTTTAGAATATGTTTAGTTTTTATATATGTAGATATTATGATGGTGAACATACAAGAAGTATAAGCCAAGTACAATCGATAACAAAAGGAAGAGATTTCTTCCGTTAGGGGACATGAGGACTAAGGAACATCACTATCATCCACGTAAGTGGTTGATAGAGATCATCTTAATAGATGCAGAAAAGGGTGACAGAGCGAGACTCCGTCTCAAAAAAAAAAAAAAAATAGATGCAGAAAAAGTATTTGACAAAATCCAGCATCACTTTATTATTAAAACTCTCAGCAAAATTGGCATAGAAGGGCCATACCTCAAGGCAATAAGTGGTGACTGTTTAAGAAAAACATTCTAATCAGGATTATAATCTGTTCACTTGAAATCAAGATGACAAGCCTTTTGAAATTCCGTTAGTGATATCACTTGTTATTGGAAATTGACTGGA
Organism: Theropithecus gelada; assembly: GCF_003255815.1. Lineage (NCBI taxonomy): Eukaryota > Metazoa > Chordata > Mammalia > Primates > Cercopithecidae > Theropithecus > Theropithecus gelada. The sequence continues at coordinate 64,994,591 of NC_037673.1, forward strand.
AATACCCTCAATTCATGGTGGTTTTATAGTTCCCGCTCATGGAGAAGCTATTGTTTTGGTTGTACAGCTTTGCATTCTCTTAGGGAAACTGTTGCTTTCAACTTTGGTAGTACTAAAAATTAAATGTCTGATAATATGTGAGTTCTAAATCTCAAAAACTGTGACAGTGGCCTTAAGATTCATGTCCAGATTTATTTATTTTTCCCTAGAATAAACATTAGAACCAAATATAAGTTTTGCAATGGAGACAACCTTGTGTACAGGAAATGGCATGGAATTTGAAATCCAAAGACCAATGCTTAGAGTCATATCTCCTCTTTTGCCTGAGTAATATTGAGCAAGCCAATTAACTATACATTTTTCTTACATCATTTATTCACTCACTCAATCAATCAACAAATATTTACCACTCTAACATACATCAAACACTGATCCACACCACAAATCAGTAAAGACAGAAAATGCCTATGCCCATATGAATCGTGCATTGTAGTTGCAGACACAGAAAGCAACACCAACATAGCCCAATAAGGACTAATGTAATTTTTAGATAGTTGAAGAAAAATAAGACAGAGTAGAGTGATAGAATGAGTAGGGATAGAGATGGGTGGATTGGAGGAGTAGGTTGATGAGATGGTCAGGGAAAGCCTTTCTGGGGTTGTGGTGTTTAAGAAAAAACTCAACCAGGGATTTAGCTCTGTGAAGAATGTGAGGAGAACGTTGAGGCAGGAAGCACAGTTGTAAAGGCACAGGGGTAAGGGAAGACCTACTAGAAGGCCAGTCTGGCCAGGGTGGATGAGCAAAGGGAGAAGGTGGTGGGAGATGAGATTGGAGTGGTAATACTGACCTCATCACCACAGGGGCCATGGAGATTAAATGAGATACAGGTGTGAGGATAGCCACAGTTTTAGTACATGATTCACCCTATAAATACTAGAGAATAGTAAGGAAGTAGGGCCCTGGCTTCTTTATCATCATTTGTGATTTGACCAAGTCACAGAGGTTCTGCATTTAGACAGAAGGCAATTCAGCAGGTAAGATTTTCTTCTGGAGGTCTTACCAAGGCCAATCCATGTGGGGCTCATTGGAGGCCACATTGTGTTCTATGCAACATGTTTATTTCTTCTGCAGAACCCATCATTGGCCAGCACCAATGGCTACCTCCCTCATGCTGCAGATATTTGGCACTGAGTGTGCACTTCTTCCATTCACTCTTGCAATGTCATGTATAAGAACAACTATTTGGTAACACAAGAAATGGTTAGGGAAGATTTGACAATGCATGGCACAGTATAAAGAGGATGTCTTCAAGGAAAGTTTCATTTCTAAATGTATGCAGCTGAATATGGGCAATGCTTACCATCTTACCTTTATCAGACCCTTTCCATCTGGGCTCAATTGCATGTCTTGCAGTCGATGTAGTCTCACTTAACATTTGGAGAGATATAATCACCAGAGTACGATGTGGAAAACCAGACTCAGTCACAATCCCCTTTTCCCAGAGTCTAAGAGGGAGTACAATTCACTTGGTTTAGCATTTGACAACATAATGCATGGCTGTCAGATTTGCCCCTCTTCCCAGATCATCGCCTCCCTTCTGCTACTCTGCTATTACGTTTGACCTCGTTGCTCATTCTCCTGTCACTGCTACTCTTCCCACCTCATCCTGCTGTGCCAGCACATGCTACACTCTCCTGGGGCAAAATGTCTGCCCAGAAGTGTGGGAAGAAGAGGGAGAGGCTGCTCTGCTCATTTTCCAGGGTGACAGTTGTCTCAATATCTTGGTGTTGAAATACCTGCCCATCCACAAGCCTCCAGGCACCATGGTCCTAGAACAGACTCTTTCATAAGCCTTGGGCTCACAGAGTGCATGTGAAACCTACACAAGTTCAAGTGGACTTGAAAGTTTTTCAAATATGCTTTTTGTTATTGATCTGCACATTCATCTGCACATCTGGCTTGGAAAATCTGAAGCCACAAGATGAGCTCTTCTCGACTGCCTTACTGCTGTAATAAAGCCAAATGCAAGCATGAGGCTCTAAAAGGCAACTCCCCTTTTGACTGAATGCTCTCTCCTCTCTCCAGAGTTCATTGTGGGGTTTCGTTGTGTTTCAGTTACTTAGATAACATTTAAAGAGGTGTCTCCATAAAGTGAGAGATGAAACGTTAGTCACATGCCCTAGGCACTTCAAACTCGTATCGCCTCGTATGTGCTCCTGAACATAAAATAAAAGCCAACTTTGCCATTAGGCAAAGGCCATGTAGGCAAAGTCTTTGGTGCTGAGCCAGAAATGAAAACTGCCAATTCAATCTCCCAGGTCCCATTGATTCCTCAACAGGAAATAGAAGGCTCTCACACTGTGGGTTGGAGTTGCTGCTTTAAAAAGTTATCAGAGAACTTTCTGAAAACTGTCATTGGATAAGTCATTCAGGCTCTACTTTCAGCTCCTTCTTTTCTTCATACTGGGACTGGATGTGTTTATTTCCTAAGGGCTGGCTTTGTTTTAATTATAAAGAGAATCAGGTTTGTCTGGACTTTGGAAAATTATACTCCTTGAACTTGCCATTATTTTCTACAGGAGAAATCTCATAAAACAAGTTGTAATGGTAGAATGAAGGGCCACACGCTTCTGAGGGACAGGAATGGGAGAGTGAAGGGTGTAGATTTCAGGCTGCTGGTGTGAGCACCCCATGTGTTCACAGCTTCTATCAATCTCTCCATTAAGATCTTGTTTTAAATGCCTACAGCTTGTGACTGCTTTCTTTTCTCAATCTCATTCTGCCACCTATGTTATTGTTTTATTGTCATTTCAGTCCCTCGGTCTACAGTGAGACAACCAAGAGTCTAATCTCTGTTTTTATAAGGATAAAGGCTTCCAGCCCCAGTCCTTATAGACACTTCCTCTTGCTCAATTTATTCCAACAAATGTTTACCAAAAGCCGGCTGACATCAGCAGTGGAATTACGAAGATGAGTAAGTTTCGGTCCCTGCATTAGTGAGTCTTAGAGTCCTTAGAATCTAGTAGAAGAAACAGACACTTCGTAGATAATTTTAATAACTTCAATACAACACATACAATACATTAAGTACTGAACTGGAAATCTTCCCCCTGTGCTATGGAAATACAGAGCAGAATGACCCTAGTTCAGCCTAGAAGTTCAGAAAAGACTTCCTGTGAGAGGCTATAACTAAATTGGGTCTCTAAGGACGAGCAATGTTAAAATAAGCAGGAAAGGTATTCCAGATGGAAGGAACAGCACAAGGGAAAGTAGAAAGTCCTAAGATAGCATAGGATCTACAGGGGTTCATAAGCAGTTGATATTATGTAGGCCTATATAGCATATGAGTTAAGAAGTTAGGAAGAAATGAATTTATACAGGTTGATCTGTGGCTGCCAGGTGCTAAGGGCCTTCCAGGTCCTGCAAAAGAATTTGAATTCTATAACCGATGTGTAGCCTTTGAATGTATTTAAATGGGAACTGATGTGGTCAGATACAAATTTGCGGTAGATAATTTTGGAAAATTTTTCAAGTATGGATTCCCAGGGGATACTATGGAAGACATGGAGATGAGTGATGAGGCTACTGGGTCCAGTATAGAGAGGATATATGGGGATGGAGAGAAGCCATACAATTGAAAGATTCTGGAGTTGGTAACTGGCTGATTGATTGATTAGATATTGGAGAGGTAAGAAAGAAAGACCAACTGAGGTAACTAGGGTTTCTTCATTGTGATGGGGTGGTTAATAGGGCAATCATTGAATTAAGCACGATAGAAGAATTAACCTGTTTGTAGGTGTGATTGCCATATAAGAGGCAGTGAAACATACAAGACCCAAGGGGTCAGAGTGCTTGGATCCTATATCCAGTAGTGATTTGCAGGGACAGTATTAAAGATTTCAAGGACAGGATTTTTCAGGTGCAGAAGAAGCTCATCCTGGCCTAAGCTAAGGTTTCTGAAAAGGAAAAAAAAAAAAAAATGAAAATATGCAAAGAAAAATTCTGATTTGGAAATACTATAAGTGGTTTTCTTCCCCTGTCTCCCACCTTCATCTCTTGACATGCTGTAGCGGCCATTAGAGTGTGTTTCCTGTAAGTCAAAAATTCCGTGTACCACCATTTCAATCCATAACAATTTATTCTTAAAGCATTTCTCTCTCATTTCCAGTATTTCCCATAAACTGTTATGAAAAACTGGTCAGAATGCAGTTTCTGTTTCCATCTTGTTTAAATTTAACTTCCACTTGTTTAAATCTCTCTGTGATTCTATCAGCAACTAAATACATATATCTCTTGAGAATTAGAACTACACATTTCGAGACTATAGTAAGAAGCAGTTATATTTGCTTGTTCATGGGGAATGCTCATTGGCTGGAGGCTTTTGTCTCTTTTGGCTTCTCAAGTTCAGTTACCTTTTGAAGATTTAGGTAATTCTATCTGAAAACAAAAAGCATACTTGACAGAGAAATATTAAGATTTACTGCAGAGATACAATTAGGGAGATGGATTAATTGCAATAGTTTAAGTCAAAACTGCTGTTTGAACTACCACTATCAAATAAAATACAATGCGAGCTACACATGCATGCAGTCACATTACAAAAGTAAAAAGAGGAGGGTAAAATTAATTTTAGCAATATACTTTACTCAACCCAGTATATCTGCAACATTATCATTTCCTCATTTAATCAATAGACATGTATTAATGAGGTTGCTTTTTCACATGAAGTATTTCAAATACGGCATGCATTTTATACCTACAGCCTATCTCAAATCAAATACTAAATTTCCATAAAACACACTTGATTTGTACTTAGATTTCATAAAATCCGAGTTGTAAAGTTACACCTAACCACTTTGTTCCAAACACACTTAATATTTCCTCAGGTGCATTCACCAAACTTTAAGTGTTTGATGTTCTCCTGCAGGTACTGTGTTGGACAGAGCAGCTGCAAGTCTTTTAAAATCTTTCCTTTCACCCAAATCTTCCAATGCTGCAAACGAGCTTAGAGCAATTGAATATTTCAGGAAGATATATATGAACGTTTTGCAAATCACCTAAGCCTTTGAGATCTCACCTAGTAGCTCTAGTTAATGGAGATATCAAACTAGCTAAGCTGGGCTTCTAAAGATCTTTAGAAGAAGACGTGAAGGTGATGCAATGGAGAAATAACAAAAAACAAAAGCATTCGGCTAAGGCAGGCAGAAAGGTGTCTGGTAGTGTCCTGTAAATATATCTGTGAAAGTTTTAAAACACTCGTTTTATTGTAAAATATTTTTATAATGTTAAAGGAGCCTTCAAGGTTAGTTTTAAACGTTGACATAAGTTTTCATTTTTGTTTGTTTGATCTTTTTTCCAAATACATGATCTTAGAAAATTCACCAATTACCATGTGCTCCAGTGTAAACCTAGTTACCCTCAGAAGTTAAGAATGCTGGCCAGGCATGATGGTTCACGCTTGTAATCCCAGCACTTTGGGAGGTGGTGTGTACTAGTCCGTGTTTATACTGCTGATAAAGACATGCCAGAGACTGGGTAATTTACAAAGAAAAAGAGGTTTAATGGACTCACAGTTCCATATGGCTGGGAGGCCTCACAATCATGGCAGAAGGTGAAAGGCACATCTTATATGGCAGCAGGCAAGATAGAATTGAGAGCAAGTGAAAGGTGAAACCCCTTATAAAAACATCAGCTCTCATGAGACTTACTCACTACCACAAGAATAGAATGGGGGAAACTGCCCCCATGATTCAGTTATCTCCCACAACATGTGGGAATTATGGGAGCTACAGTTCAAGATGAGGTTTGGGCTGGCACACAGATAATCCATATCACCAAGGCAAGCAGATCACTTGCGGAGTTTGAGACCAGCCTGGCCAACACGGTGAAACCCCATCTCTACTAAAAATACAAAAATTAGCAGGGCATGGTGGTACACACCTGTCATCCCAGCTACTCGGGAGCCTGAGGCAGGAGAATAAGTTGAACCCGGGTAGCAGAGGTTGCAGTGAGCTGAGATTGCTCCACTGCACTCCAGCCTGGGTGACAAAGCAAGACTCTGTTTCCAAAAAAAAAAAAAAAAAAGAGAGAGAGAGAAAAGAAAGAAAGAAAGAATTCTTATTAGTAAAGTAAATGTGGTTTAAGGTTAAAGCTCACTGCCCACCCCTGCCTCTGGCCCAAACACATACATAGAGACCTGTGTGGCTTCTGAGCAAAAAATCTCTAACAAAGGCCAGCAGCAGAAGTATTTGGACAATGTTGTACGCAGTGTCAGAGTTCAGCAGTCGGAAAGATTGTTTGTTTGCCATCAAATATTTTAAATTTCTGGCAGGGGTGGAGTGAGAGGTGGAGAAGCAAGGAGTCGTTCCCTGCTTCTCCTTTCTGCCTGGTAAACTCTGGCAGGGTGAGCCTGGCAAACACTCAGCCTATACTCTGTACCTGCACTGAACATGAGCCAATGTGTGGGGTCTAGAATGGGAGTGAAGGCAGAGGAGGTGATGGGTGGGGCAAATCCAGTCTCCTTCTTGGCTACAGCAACCTCCATACTTTCCCCGCTACCTCCTACATCTTTTGTGCTCAAGGTTCACTTCCCTTTAGTGACTATTTAGCAGATCCCTTATCTTCAGAGTCTTATGACACATTCCAGGAAACACTGGCCTTTCATGCCATCGACTTCTTGCGACATTTTAGACTAGTTCTCAGAGCGTGATGTCTGCTGTCCTATCTCCCCCTCCTCTAACTCACCATTTTCTACCTTTTGTTTTTATCTTGAACTCACATTGTGTTTAACATTAACATTTAGACAGACAAAAACGTTTCAGCTTTTTGACTGCAGTTAATCAGGATTTTGAACACAAGTCGGTTAAACTTAGTAACCATTTATGGAACACCTGCCGTATGCTAGGAGCATCGGTAGGTACTCTGGTGTCAGACATACCATATAACACTCAGGTGGGGGGAAAACAAACTAGAAAATGCTGGCCTTTCTTCCACGTACAAACTGGGTGACATAAATATTTAAATGGCCAGATATTACTAAAAGACAAATTGGTAACACAGTATATATAAATTTTTCTTTGTTCTCAAAAGTCATGCTGGTGATCTATTTGCATTCTGATCCTATTACACTCCAAGTGGATATTTTATACAAACAAAGCCAAGAATAAATGGAAATCACAAAAAGTCTTTCCAGCCCTTTGCTTCAGATCTCTGGCTACTCATCTTACAGTGATGACTTGGGCCAAGGCTTCCTTTTGAGACATTTTATTAAATGTGTTCAGTAATTCATTTTTGCCCCATTAGAAGCATGGATCCTGAGATTTAATCTGTCTTACTCGTAGAGAATATTTGACAATTAAATACCTAAAAGTGATCTAGGTAGAAGAAAACAGGAACCACTGAAAATACAACATGAACATAATTTCACATTAAATCTGAGACGGATTTGGATGGGTAGCTTGGGAGGTGGGGAGTGGCTGGTGGCAAAGGAAGAAAGGGAAAAAAGAAGAAAAAGTATAGTTTCTAACCTCCTGGTGAGAAACAAAAACCCTGGAAGGGAGGGACACATATCCATCTAACCAGCTTCTGCCTATGCCATCTCTAGCACCCGTTTCTAAATTCTCCTCTCCAAAATATTCACGCCTACTTTTGGTGTGAGACTTGTGTAAGAAGGTTATTTTTACCATTTTATTTTTACTCTGTGAGAAGGTTATTTTACCTTGTGTGACTGACACAACAGCTGTCAGTGCTCTGGAAGAGGCAGACGCCTTCAGTGACAACTTAAATGGCCACCTCTGGCCGTCTAATCCACAGTCCTTTTCTGACAAGGAAACCTCACGGGTCGCTAACAAGGTGATCAGAGTAGGAGTTGAATAACAGTAAGAAAGAATTGGAGACAGTTTAGAGGGACGGAGTTGACTTGAAAGACTTAAAGATATGGACGCAAAAGAAGAGAATCTTTTGCAATGGAGAATAGAGTCATGGTTTGCTCCTGAGAGAAACACAGCTGAAGAGGAATTATAAATGATTGACTAGAGCACCGTAATGATGTGAAGCAGCCCTGGCAGGCAGCATGGAAAGAAGGAAAGGAACCGTAGCAGCATTGTGGGTGGGCGGGGTGGGGGGGAGGTGGTGCGGGGAAAGGATTCCAAAATAGGTTCCAATATGGCTCTCAGGGTCTGATGTGGCTCCTTTCCTAGCTATGTGATCCTGGAGAAGTCATTTAGCCCCTCTGAAATTCACTCAGCTTCAGTATTTTCATCCACAAAATGAGAATACTAGCTGGGATAATCTTTCAGCTACCTTCAACTCTAGAATTATTATCTTCCTCTTACCTTTTATGATTCTAAAATCTTGGGAGGAAGAGTTGCGAAAGTATTCACTAAAATCTAAAACTAAACAGCTTCAGTTTTCACCAGTGATCATTTACACAGTACAGGAGGGCAAAAGGGAGGGTGTCTGCATTGAGTTAGTTTTGTCGATGCAATGAACAGTGCGGGGGGTGGGGGAGCAGGTAGGATACGCTTTCCTTCCACTGTCTTTAAAAATAATAACAATACTACCTTATAGTTGTATTCCGTGTTATTCTGTTAGAAACTCTTGCAAATCCATTGCCTTGATATTTATAGCAATTAGGTGAAATGGGCAAGAAAGTTTTTTCGTTTTTGTTTTTGTTTCACCAGTGACAAATTCAGAGTTTAAATGAGTTTCTTAGAGTTGTAGAGCTGGTTACTGATAGGGCTGGGACTAGATTTCTGGTCTCTAGAACACTGGGGTTGGGTATGTGCTTTTGGGTACCTTTTGGAACAGTCTTCCCAGCAGTATCCAGAAACATGAGGAAGCTGCCTGGTTGTCACAATCCCAAATGACTTCAAAAAGAGGATGCAGCTTCTCAGACTGGACTGTATTTGTCTTTGGTCAACTTATAACTATCTTTTTGGTAAGAGCCTCCAAAATTGGGTGCAGACACCCTGGAGGTACACAAGGTGACGCATTAGGGTGCAGAGGAAAAACACTAAGAAAATGCTATTTACATTCATTTTTCATCTTTTTTAATCTATTTTTTGTATGTTTTATGTTACATAATATATCAGCTTAAAGTATCAGAATAGGCAGTACATGAAGATAACTTACAAATGGGGTATATGTTATACTGATTTAATCCATGATCAAAACTATTTCAGGACTATGTTTTACAAAATTGAGGGAAAGGCCTAAAGGTTGCATCATATGGCTGATAACAGGAGTCTTCTCTTGCTCTTATCCCCTAAGATGACTTGGGGAAAATGGGAAAGGTTGTGGAAAAGACCAGGTTCAGTCAGAATCTTGAAGAACATCCAGAGAAGTAGATGAGCAAATGGAACAGCTCTGACCAAATTAGGGCAGCTGGTCACATGCTTCCTACCAACACAAAGGTCTCTTTGTTTTCTGCACACACACTGCAGTTGTTTGTCAATCATAATCAACGATTCCATTCAGCTGTTCTTGCCACCACTTCTCTCCTGTCTTTCTAGTCTGCTGGGCAACAAATGTAAGGTAAAACTTCACAAGACCTTTAAAAGATAAGGTTGAAAGAGAAAAATACATCCTAATCAATGAACCTACCCAGAGGAAATAACTGGGAGATTATTCATAACTTACAACTTAGTTGCTAACTAATTTTTGGTGTTTTCCGAAGATCATTGTACTATACTGGGTAAGTTTACAAAATAGAAAAGGAATAATGGTGAGGAGAAAAGTTATTACCTCTTGTCTATGGACTCCAGGAAGCGCACCCAAGATTATTAAATTATTAACACAGAGACAAAGAAGGAGTGTCATGTAACACCAGATAAGTAAATACTCTTTCTACAATGGCAAGTAGAAAGTCATCTCTCAGGGTTAATATTTGGGACTTTTCAAGGAAGGAGAGAGCTATAAAAGGGGTAAAAGGTTTCCTTACACATACAAATATTACAGGGCAAAAGGAGCCAGCCTAAAGATTTTGCTCACAGAATGCCTGTGTCATTAAACCACTCTCTTTACTTGCAATTGTTGGCAGACATCAAAGCCACTGTATCATTGTTATGATATTTCGTAACAGCAGAGACCATAGGCGTCGTCTCATGCAATTCTGGTGTGCCTAACACAGTTCTGCCTGGAAGGCATCCGAAGGCTTCCAAGCATGAGCTTTCTGAATTTCGAGTGTGGTGCTGTGGAAAGTGCTGGATTTGAGGGGTGAAGGCAGGGCAAGGTCTTCGGTTTCTTGTTCCACTTCTGTCACTAAATTCCTTGGGTGGACTTCTTAATCTCATTTTATAGAGCAAATTCATTATAGAGAAAATTATGGGAAAGTTTCTTTCTCATATGTGGTATTTATTTATTCATCAAACATTATTATATTTCCTATGTTTCAACACAATATTAAATGCCAGAAATACTAGTGCTTAAAAAATACTTTTTCTCAGAGGGCACACAGTCTGAATAGAGATAAGATTCATACAGTACGGTTAACTCAGTAGAAAGCAATATATGAATGAAGACAAATAAGTGATATCTTAGTAAATGCTATTACACATCTTAAAGGAAAAGAAAAAGTTATCTTGTAGTACAAAAAAAAAAAAAAAAAAACCCCACAAAGTTATCATGGTTTCCCTCTGGCATCCTCTTCCGCTTTGCTTAGTTCTGGCACCCATCTTTGCTGGATCCCATTGGCGTACAGATGAGAAGAGTAGAAAAGAGCACACAGCTTGAAATCACAGAACTGACTTCTCCTTCTTTTTTCTCTCTTCTAGAGCATGCATGCAGCACGCATTCATTACTGCATCTGATGGAAGCACAAAGGGAGAGACAAAGATGCAGAGAACAATGGTAAACAATTGGTGAAATGTGTTGGCAAATTGAGTTCAATGCTGTCTATAACAAATGGCAGCTATTTTGTGTGTGTGTCATCTAAATAAAAATAAAGTGGATTAACAAACAACTGTACCTGGCTGAGGGAAGACTGCCGCCATTTTTTTAATAAGTCAGTTATTTTATTGTGTAATTTATAATAAATTATTTAGACTACTTTCCTACCACGTATTTCCAGTAGAGGGATTTAGAAAGCTAATTTTAAGACTAGGCATGGTGGCTCACGCCTGTAATCATAGCACTTTGGGAGGCTGAGGCAGGTGGATCACTTGAGGTCAGGAGTTTGAGACCAGCCTGGCCAATGTGGTGAAACCCTGTCTCTAGTAAAAATACAAAAATTAGTAGGAAATCACTTGAACCTGGGAGGTGGAGGTTGCAGTGAGCTGAGATCATGCCATTGCACTCCAGTCTGGGAGACAGAGCAATACTCAGTCCCAAAAATAATTATAATAATAATAATGATAAAGGAAAGCTATTTTCTTTTTTTTCTTTTCTTTTTTTTTTTTTTGAGATGGAGTCTTGCTCTGCCACCCAGGCTGGAGTGCAGTGGCGCTATCTCAGTTCACTGCAACCTCCGCCTCCCAGGTTCAGGCAATTCTCCTGCCTCAGCCTCCCAAGTAGCTGGGATTACAGGCGTCCGACACCACATCTGGCTAATTTTTGTATTTTGTATTGTTGGCCAGGCTGGTCTCGAATTCCTCACCTCGTGATCTGCCCGCCTTGGCCTCCCAAAGTGCTGGGATTACAGGCGTGAGCCACTGCATCTGGCCAAGGAAAACTATTATTAACAATCACTACGGTGACACTATTTTCTAACTAAAATATCCTGATACATGGTTTAATAAAACCCACTTTTCACTGGCCTTCAACTCTGTCTATAGGCAGTATCTTCTAAAAGTCTAAGGGTTAAAACCTACCTGTTAAGTTACATAACTGAAAAGACGAAAACTTTCTAAAACATATAATATCTAAAAATCTAAGACATGGAGTATTATTCTTATCACTCTTTGCATTTTTTAATTTAATGTAGCCTAAATCAATTAGAATTCTGATAATTTGAAAAGAAATGTGAATCAATCGATTATTATGTTTTGTTGTTTGTTTCTGATTGTATACATGTATGAAATTTTCATTATTACCTCCTTTCCTTTTCTTCATTTCTGGATTGGATTCATTTATTAAATTTCTGTTCTTTTAATGGTTGTTTTCAAAAGCTTAGCATACAAACAACTATAAAATCTTATCAAAGCCTGAGTTTATTAAATATCTTTACCCTTTTCCCAAATCAAGCAAAAAACTAGCTACTAAACAACTTCTACTTACTACCTTCCATTTTCTTCTATTATTACTATAATTAATATTAGTTACAAAAATCTTCTTAATAGTCAGTAATTAAATATAATAACTATTCTACAAAATATAGTGCTATGAAAGTTGCTCCAAAACTTAGTGGCATAAGAAGTCAGTATTTTGTTCATGGATTCTGTGGGTCAAGAATTTAAGCAGGGCATTGTAGAAAGTTTTGTGGGTCAGTGCATGCATGTATCTGTGTCTGTTTAATATTTGTGGGTACATAGGTGTGTTTATTTATGGACTATATGAGATATTTATATACAGGCACACAATGCATAATAATCACATCAGGGTACATGGGGTATCCATCACCTCAACCATTTATCCTTTTTTTGTGTTACAAACAGTCCAATTATACCCTTTTAGCTACTTTAAAACATCAATAAATTATTGTTGACTATTGTCACCCTGTTGTGTTATCAAATACTAGATCTTCATTCTATCTAATTAACTTTTGTACTCATTAGCCATCCCTACTCTCCCCTGCTTCCACCACCCCACTATTCTTTCCAGCCTCTGGTAAGCATTATTCTACTCTCTATCTCCATGAGTTCAATTGTTTTAATTATTTGGCTCTCACAAATAAGTGAGAACATGCAAAGTTTGTTTTTCTCTGCCTTGTTTATTACATTTAACATAATAACCTCCAGATCCATCCATGTTGTTGCAAATGACAGTATCTCACTCTTTTTTATGGCTGAATAGTACTCCACTGTGTATATGTGCCACATTTTCTTTATCCATTCATATGTTGATGGACACTTAGGTTACTTCTAGATATTAGTTACTGTAAATAGTACTGCAATAAACATGGGAGTGCAGATATCTCTTCAGTGTACTAATTTCCTTTTTTTTAAGTATATACTTATCAGTGGGATTGCTGAATCATGTGATAGTTCTAATTTTAGTTTTTTGAGGAAACTCCAAAACTGTTTTCTATAGTGGTTGTACTAATTCCCACCAACAGTGTGCAAGGGTTCCCTTTTCTGCACATTCTTGCCAGCATTTGTAATTGCCTGTCTTGGATAAAAGCCATTTTAACTGGGGTATGATAATATCTCATTGTAGTTCAATTTGCATTTTTCTGATGACCATTGATATATTCTGGTTATTATATTCTGGTAATTAATCCTTTGTCCCTGGATACTTTGCAAATATTTTCTCCCATACTGTGGGTTATCTCTTCACTGTGTTGATTGTTTCCTTTCCTGTGCAAAATCTTTTTAATTTGATATGATCCCATTTGTCCATTTTTGCTTTGCTTGCCTGTGCTTTTGGGGTACTAATCAAGAAATATTTGCCCAGCCCAATGTTCTGGAGAGTTTCTCAATGTTTTCTTTTAGTAGTTTCATAATTTGAGGTCTTAGATATAAGTCTTCAATCCATTTTGATTTGCTTTACATATATAGTGAGAGATAGGGTTCTAGTTTTATTTTTCTGCATATGGATATCCAGTTTTCCCAGCACGATTTACTGAAGAGACTGTCCTTTTCTGAATATCTGTTCTTGGCACATTTGTTGAAAATGAGTTCACTGTAGATGTACAAATTTGTTTCTGGATTGTCTGGTCTGTTCCATTGGTCTATGTGTCTGTTTTTATGCCAGTATCATGCCATTTGGGTTACTGTAGCTCTATAGTATCATTTCAGTCAGGTAATGTGATTCCTCTAGTTTTGTTCTTTTTCTCTGGATAGCTTTGGCTATTCTGGGTCTTTTGTGATTCCATATGAATTTGAGGATTGTTTTTGCTATTTCTGTGAAGAATGTCATTGGTATTTTGATTGAAGTTTCATTGAATCTGTAGATTGCTTTGGGTAGTATGTGCATTCTAAGTAGGGAGAGTTTATCTCTGTCTGACATTTTATAAGGTATCCTGGGAATGTGGCCACTGGCTGAGAGCCTCAGTTTCTCTTTTTGTATTTTTTTCCAGTTTCTCTGTGTAGGCTACTTTGGGCTTCCTCAGAGCATGATGGCTAGGTTCTCAAGGCAAATGTACCAAGAATGAGACAGGCAAACAGAAGCCGTATTGCCTTAGCCTTGAAGTTCATACAGTAGCACTTTCATAGTGTCCTACTCATCAAAGCAGTTCCACAGTCTCCCAAAGTTCAGAGTTGGAGAAAATAGACTCAATCTCTTGATGGGTATGTGACAAGGTTCTACAATAGCGTGGACTGAAAATGTTGCTGTGATGCTACTGGAAAAATACAATCTGTCACACTAGCATACTTGACTTGTTTCCACAATCTCCCTTACTATTCACGTCTCATGCTTTTCCTCTGGATTTCCTTTTCTTCAAGAAGCATGTCAATTAGTGGTTATCAACAATGGTTACTAATGATAAAGCATTTTAAATGTTATGTCTTACACTTGAATAATAACTTAGCTTATTATAGAATTTACATTGGCAGTTATTTTTTTATCAACATCAAAAAGATTCCATTGCTTTTAAACATCTACTATTGTTGATAGAAGTCTACTTTTATTTTAACTGTCATCCGGTCTTCATTTTATAGCTGATGTATAAAATATCAATTGAATTTTAAGATCTGGATTTAATTTTTCCTATACAGTGAATTTTAAGTCTAAGAAATCATGTATTTATTTAATTCTGGACAGTTTATTTTTATTTTATTTTATTTTATTTTTGTTTTTTAGTATTGCTACTCTCTCGTTTCTTCTCTTCTCTCCCCTTGGGGCTCCTGTTGTATATTATAAAACCCTCGCAACTTATCCTATACATTTCTCAACTGTTCTAATACATTTTTAAAGAATTTTTCTCTCTGTATTGTGTCCCAGATCAATTTCTTAGGACTGCTTTTAACTTACTAATTCTCTGTTTGATTGTTTTTGTTTAGTATTTGGGGAAGCAGGTATTATTCCTTTCATTATCACTTTAAGCATCCTCAATGCACTAATTTTAAACTAATTTTCAGATTGTTGTAGTGTTTTAGTCTTTAGGTAAACTTATCTCCCAATTGCTGATTTTGTTAGCATTTGTCTTTATCTTAAGTGTAGGATTTTTGTTTGAAGACTCATTGGTGGCAGTATTTTTTTTCCTTCTTTTGAAAAACAATATCGGGCTTTCTATTGGATACCCACGTCATCTGTGCTCAAAAATATTGAAAACATTACCTATCTAGCCTCGAGCTAGTAAACAGTTTTGTTTAACTTTTAGCATTGAGGTTCTCTTTCTCACTCTTGTCTCTCTATGCACTTAACTTTATAGATGCTAGACAACAGTAGCAGTTTTATTTCACCCTCATGTACATTTCAGGCCTACCTATTCCAGCTCTGACTTCAGGAAGTAGCCAGGCTCCAGGATCTATCTCCTGGACTTAATAGGCAATTTTAGTTCTCATCTCCCCATAGGCATCAGAACCCTTAGTGCCCTCTGCTAGTGATTAGACTCATGGCCCTAAACATCCCCAGCTTAATGTCTCTCAACTTTAGCTCAGCTATTCTAATACTTCTGGTCCGTGAAAATGTCTCATATTTTAAAATCATAACTATGTTTTCAAAAAATTTTTTAAGTTTATCATTGTCACGTTTACAATATTTGGAATAACAAAATTACGAATCTATAATTCTATCCTGACTGGAAACATGAGTTTACCTTTAATGCTCTATCTTCTTAATTCATTAAGCAGTCACCAGAGCTAACACAAGTAAATATGAAGGCAGAAAAGAAAAGTTGATGAGGATCATGTAAGCAGTGTAAGCCCAACATCTCGGTTATTTTTATTCTATCCCTACTCTTTCATAATAGCTGAAGTAAAACAAGATTGTATAGCATTCTTTACATTAAGTATAGAATTATGTAATTCATGTGTCATATACTAAATTACCAAGAAGAGCCCAATAACATGATGAGAATTCATGTCTAACTAGTTCTCCCCCAGGGAAACATTCACATTGGTACTAAGTACTTTCTTATATTACAAATGCTTTTAATCCTTATAATGTATTTAGGGGTTTTCTATTTCTAAATTTTTTCTGTTACAAATTATATAAGCTGAGTAGGTAAAATGACAGAGACTGAGTCAATTCTTTAGGTATAGATAGGTTTACTTTTCTCAATGCAAGAGATACCGAATATTCAGATTTCTTCTCTATTTCTTCTGAACTCAAAGGTCTAAACCAAAAATAAAATTCTAAGCCCCTCAACAACTCAATGGACCCCTCTTCTCATCCAAGGGAATTCCAAAGATCAGGAAAAACCAGTTCAGGCCATGACATAAGATGGGGGTCGGACATGCCTCATTGTACTCTCTTCATTGTGGAGTTTAAACACAACTGACCAGCATTAAAATTAAAATAGAAAATCTTAGACTGATAGAACAGACTCTTTGTAGCAGTAAGATACCAATGCCAACCTGACTCTGAGTCTCCGTCTCAAAGGTTCCCAGCCCAATGCCTCTGGTATAACATCACATAACAGATAAAGAAGGAAATCAAAATATTTTACCCCAAAATATGTTTCTTTGCCCTATTTGGAAATGATCCTGCAAAGTTATCTTTTGTGTGGAAAATTTGCATCCATAAAGCATTTCTATTAATTGGATCTTTCCCCTTCCAGGCCCTCCCAATCCTGAAGAGATTAACTAGAGTCTAGCACTTTTTAAAGGTCTAAATAGAAAACATTTGCCATTTATTGTCTCTTAGGGTGGCCACCTATGAGGCTTCCTATACGTAATAAGAACCTTGGTCTCCATAAACCTTTATCTTAACCCAGACACTCCTTTCTATTAATTCCAGATCCTTAGGTAATAACTTAACTCTTTCAACCAATTGCCAATGAGAAAATCATTGAATCCACCTATGACTTGCAAGCCCCCATCCCCTTCTGCTTCGAGTTGTCCCACCCTTCCAGATCAAAACAATATATACTTCACATGTATTGATTAATGTCTTATGTTCCCCTAAAATGTATAAAATCAAGCTGTAATCCAATCACCTTGGGCACATGTTCTCAACATCTCTTGAGACTGTGCCTCGGGCATGGTCACTCATATTTGGCTCAGAATAAACCTCTGTAAATATTTCACAGTTTGACTATTTTCATTGACAATGGAAAGCTATTATACACATTTTTTGCTTGGTAGGAAAATAAAGTTTTATTTTTTTCTGTTTTTTTAAGCAACATATAAATATAATTTTAAGAATCAAACAGTAAAATAGATTATAGATTGGAAACTAAACCTCTCTCCCACCCTAGACAGCTAGGTCTTCTCCTTATAGGCCATATTTCCATACCTTGCTTTTCCACTTTAATATATTTAGAGGGTTTGCTATATCAACATATATAAATCAACCCTCTTCTTTTTAATAGCTGTAGAGTATTCTGTTTCACAAGTGTACTGTAATTTATTTCATCTGTCTCTTATTTATAAGACTTTAAGATTCTTATAAATTAGGTATGAGACTTTCTATTTCTAGACTTTTGCTACTACAAACCATAATGCAATGAATATCCTTGTAGATGTAATTTTGCTCACATATGCACATTAATTGAGAAGTGCTGAGCCAAACTGCCCTTTGTTGAGGTTGTATTGAAATAAATCTTTTAAAACAAATGCATCATTTTCCTAAACTGGAAACACTGGAAATTTAGCGCTATTGCCTAAATCTACAAATAATTCTATATTCACTTTCTTCAACTTTATAACAACCATATTTGTGCATGTGGGACTCAGGCCTGCATATGGATTTTTAGGTAATATTTAAAAGATTTTAAAAAGTTAATTTTATTAAGTATTTTCTGAACAACTTATTTTATTGAAAAAAAATCTTGGTCAAATATACACAATTTGATAGTACTTTTTGGGAAATGATTAGAATTGGGATTAACCTTCTGAATATATTTGCCCCATAGTTTTGATGGTTGGCCAATCTCTGGCCTCCTTATCCATTCTTATGTTTATACATATTAGAACTTCCAATAGTTTCTTCAGACTACTGGAATTACTGGACAAAAAATGTTTCTCCCTTTTGAGGAGGCTCAGAATGGCTGTATTGCACACAGTCCTCTTTTGAGGACCCATTCCTGGAAGAAACCAGGCCATCCTGGTCTCAGTATTTGCATGGAAGATGAGCACTGACTTCAAGGCTGAGTGAGGTGAACCAGTGCCCTGAGAAGACGCCTCAATCAGCACCTCTGTGACAGCACTGCCCCAACCTGGTCCTCACTCAAGAAGCCTGAATGCAGGACTCTCAAGAAGAGAGTCAGCAGGAGTGGCAAACTCTCTGGCAACAAAGAGGGTGAACAAGTCGCTGAGCATTGGAGGAGTAACCAACATAGGTCTTCTGCTGAGGAGAGTTCAGGTCATGGGGCTGGTGCTATGGCATCTTATGAACTCTTATGATCTCTGTTCCTTGTGGCTTGGCTGGGCAGCTCATAGGGTGGTCTCCTATTCTCCCATAATATGCTCAATAGGTAAATTAACTTAAGCATAACTATGTTCCTGCAACCTGAAGGGAACTGGCTCAGTACCCTTAAAACAGGAAAACATTTAGTCATTCAACAGACAGCAATTAAGTGCCTGACCCATAAGTGAGTAATTCATGCGTGATATACTAACTGCCCCAAGGAGAGTCCAATGACATGATGAGAGTCCACATCTAACTAGATCTCCTTCAGAGAAATATTCACTTTGGTACTTGCAAATGTTTTAATGCTTATAATATATTTACAAATTTTCTATTTCTAAGTTCTTCCTGTTACAAATTATACAAAACAAGTAGGTAAAATGGCAGACAATGTCCCTAATCTCATGGAACTTACAATCTTATGAAAATGGGAATAATTTTTTTTTAATTAAGAAAAATTCTAAATAGTGCTAAGTGCTTATAGATAATTAGAAGGTGATAATGAAACAGCAACTGGGTGACTCTCTGAGATTAGGGAATCAGGTAAATCTCTATGAAGAGGTGACACCTAAACTGAGACCCAAATGACAAGAGGGATCCATTTGAGTATTAAGGGAAGTATATTCTAGAAAAAGAGACTGGATATCAGAAAAGCCCTAAGGTAAGAATGTTTACATTGAAGTAACAGACAGTTGAGTAAAGAGGAAGTTCTTATGACAGAGATTGAAAAACAGACTGGGACTGATTCTGTAGGGCTTTGCATATACCAGTAGGGATATTCTACTTGGTGAGAAGCTATGTGACATTTATAAGCAGAGGCTGATGTGGTATGATTTATGTTTTCAAAAGCTCATTCCTCACTCAAAAGTGCATGGAGACCTGGGGAGACAATCACGGGGAGAGCAGGTAGACCAGTTATGAAGATACCACAATAGTCCACGTGCAAAATGATGGTGTCTTAGGTGAAGGTGGCTGCAGTGTGGGAAGAGAAACATTTGGGATCTAGGATATGCTTTGTTGGGAGACTCCTTAGGACTTATTGCTGAATTGACTGATGGGAGATGAGTTGTAAATTTTCTGAAAGGATCAAGGGAAAATACACACTAAAGTCTAATTTTTCCTGGACACTTTAAACCAAAGAATGTCACTTTCTTTTTTATTGAATCACTACGTCCCATTGAGAAACAGTTGTAAACACACTGAACCCATTGTTAAGCAGTATTCTCCTAGACCTGGCTTTCTGAAGCAACAAGGAAAGATTAGAATATGTACAATGCATTTTAGATTAGAAAGCACTTTATCTTATATGCCAGGTATCTGAATATATCTATCCCATGTGCCTTGTATCTCATTGAGTCTCAAATGGTAGATGTGAGAGTGGTAAGGGCAGAGAGTTGGTTCCTGTAAGTCTAGGAGAAATATAGGGGCATTTCCATAGCTAAAACAACATGAGTTCTTGTAATAGCCTCTATTTCACCATTGTGTGCCTTACTGGCTTGTCTGTGCCCTCTCATCCTGTGTCCTGTGAGAACTACCTGAAGACAAAGCTCAGGTGCATTTTATTCACCATCAGTATATGTATGCGGTGTTGCTAAATGAGTGAGTGACTGAGTGAATGAGTGAGTGAGTAAATGAATCCTGAGTAGCTAGCTAGTCCTTGGTCAATTCCTTCCTTTGAACAACACAAGTTCTCTAACTTCATCTCTTCTTCTTTGTTTTGAGATTGGCCATTTGCCCCAAATGACTTTTCAGCTATTGGCTCTAGATCTCAGTTTCTGCATGTTCATTCCCAGTCTGAGCCTCCCCTTAATTACTGCACTTTTTCCTGCTTCCATCCTGGTAGATGTCCATATAGGATAGACATGCACATAGGATGTTTGTGAAAAATCCGACATTAAGATAGGAAACATTTGTTCTCAGGAAGTTTTCAGGTTAGACACTCTAAATTCTATCGTTATTAACACATTGGGATGAGGGATGCACCACACGACTTGTGATGCTGTGCAAGACTCTGCAAAGTCTCCTTTCAGCTTCAGAGTTGATCAGAAGCCATTAGTACTGTCTATTTGGGGACCCAGATATCATATTTAAACATGCTTCCTGCAGAGCAATTCAGAAAAGAGTATAATATATCAGTTGAGTACTAAACACTATTTCTATAATGAAAAAGTACAGAGAGTTCCGTTTATGTTTATCCTTTTATTAAAAATTGCTACAACCTGGTCAAAAAGTTCTCTCTGTGTGGCAGGATATCTGCCAAAGAATGAGTCTGTTGAAAGCGCCACACCAAATTCAGCATTAAGGGCCAACCCTGACCACTGCTGAGTCGTGTGAAGAGGCTGACAGTGGCGTGGCCACCACCCAGGATGGAGAGAAAGGCACCGTGAGTTGTTAATGGAAAAATCCAACTTCCTTTTCTTCCAAAGATGATGACTGAAACCAAAGTAGAGCTTTCCCTGTGAATTTTAAAATATAACTTTCGTTTTTTTCAGAATGGACATATTTACCAGGCTTTAGTATCTTCTTGTGTTTTTATATTCTTTTCTGTATAATAAAAGTCTTTTTAAAAGCTCATGTTTGCTTAGCAATAATTACTTGTTTTTTGTTTTGTTTTGTTTTATGTGAGGGGTTTAGCAGTCACCATATACTGCGCTGCACCTTCCTGGTGGTCTGGGTCTGTGTCTTAGGACCCAGGAGGCCAGGCATATGAACTGAAACTTAGTTAGTACTCAGTAAGTTATGGTAGAATGTCTTAGAGTGATGGCACAACATCATCTCCAATAGAGCCCTGTGACCTACAGTCAAAAAGGACAATGAAGAGCAGGATTTGATTACAACTAAATTTCCCTTTTGAAGCCAAGGCCTTGTATTTGCACAACTCTTGGTTGATTCTAAAGTTCTTCAATTCCAAAGCAGTCTTCATTTCCTAACATGTTGCATAGTAGAAATTCATCATTGCCTGTCATTCTAATAATTATCATAAACTTTTCTGCGCTAAATAGCTGGAGTAAGGAAAAGGCCTGGTTTTTCACCACTGGACCATGATCCTCTTTAAATTGTATTTTTTATTTAAAAATATTGACTTCAAAAAGCTGCTCTGATACTTAATATAGCTTTACAATGGTAACATTTAAACATGTTGCCTGGCTTTGTGAATTCAATTAAGGACTCCTGAGTGCACTTCTGCCTTTGTTAAAAACAAGCAAAAATACACCTGACAAGTCTTTTTTTTTTCTCTAAGATTCTATTTACCTATTATTGAGACCACAGAAAACCAAGAGCTAGATAGGCTCTCCTGGACACCATGATTACTTAGTTACTCGGTGCAGAGTTACTCTATGTAATTTGGTTGATTTTTCATTTGGTTTTCTTTTGTAAATGACTTTACCACTCTTAAACAATTCCTTTCAAGCCATTTTTCTTCCTTTTAAAAACATGAGTCCAGTGATTCACCCTGCGTAAGATACAGGTTGCAGATGCCCTTCATTTATCATAAAATACAATATATTTCTTTTATCTGGGGGGTGAAGTGCCCTTAAAAACTTTGTAAGCTTTTTTATTTTCCTTAAGAGTGAGACACTTCACGATGTGAAGATACTTGCAAACACAGATCTCAACAGGAAAGAATCACTCATTAACCCGTGAAACAGATCATTGGTACTGAGAAATGCGGCTGCTGTTACTAGAACAGAGATGCCTGTAAATGTAGAAGCAGCTTTGGAACTAGGTAATGGTAGAGGCTATAAGTATTTGGAGAATCAGGCAAGAAAAAGTCTGTATTGCAGTGAAACATTAAGGGTATTTCTGGTGAGGGTTTGGATGAAAAGGAGAATTATAAGGAAATTTGAATTTTCTTAGAGATTACTTAAGTGGTTGTGACCAGAATGTTCATAAAAATATGGGCAGTTAAAGGCCATTCTGATGAAGCCTCAGACAGAAATAAGAAACGAAGTATTGGAAACTGCAGTAAAAGCCATCCTCGTTATTAAGTATCAAAAATCTTGGTAAAATTGTGTGTATGTTTGAAGGCTTTATAGAATATAGAAAGAACTTAAGAGCAATGACAGAATATCTGGTAGAAAAAATACCTAAGCAGCAAACCATTCAGGCCACTGCATGGCTACTTCTAAACACATACAGTGAAATGTGAGAGGAAAAGAATGATTTAAAGATGGAATGTATAATTAAAAGAGAAGCAGAATGGAAAGATTTGGAAAATTCACAGCCTGGCCATGTAAAGAGTGAAAATACATCTTTAGGAGAGCAAATCAAGAGTGTAGCCAAGCAACTATTTGGTAAGGAGATCACCATAGATAGAGGGGAGCCAGGTGCTATTAACCAAGTCAATGAGAGAAGGACCCTGAAGGCACTTCAGAGTTCCTTGAGGCTGCCCTCCTATCACAGGCCCAGAGCTCTAGGAGGGAAGAATGGTTTTAGGGGACAGGCCCAGGGCACTCTTCATGAGCTCTCTCCTCAGAGATTACTCAGTTGTCTGCTCCTCCCTGTATTTCAGTGCAGTTCTCCCTGACTGTCCTAGCCAGGGCTTAAGCAGGCCCAAGTATAGTATAGGCCACTTTGGAGCATGCAAGCAGTAATCCATCCTTGATAGCATCCATATGGTGTTCAGTCTGTAGGTCTGCAGAATGCAAGAGGTTTGGGGGCATGGCTACCTCCACCTAGATTTCAACGGATGTCATGAATAATCTGGGGGCCCCAGGCAGAAACCTGCTGCAAGAGTGGAGTCACCACAGAGAATCCCCACTACTGTGATGCCTAGTGGAGCTTTACGATTGGGACGGCCACTGAGACCCAAGAACTGTAGAGCTGTCAATGTGCAATGTGAGCCTAGGAGAGCTGCAAGCATGAGACTCCAATGCCTGAGAGCCGAGTGGGCTAAGCTCAGCAAAGTCACGAGGGTGGGGTTATGTGAGGCCCTGGGGGCTTAATTCCCACCCCAATGTATTCAGGAAGTGGGACATGGAGTCAAAGGAGATTATTCTCCAGCTTTAACACTTAATTTTGTTTTCCCTCTTGGGCTTTGAACTTACTTGAGACCAGTTACACCTTTCTTCTTGCCTATCTCTTCCTTTTGGAATGGAAATGTCTATCCTACGCCTGTCCTATCACTGTATTTTGAAAGTAGATAACTTGTTTTGATTTCACGGCTCACAGCTGGAGAATATTTGCCTCAAGATGAATCATGGCTGTAGAACCATGAGCCAAATAAATTTTTTTCTTTATAAATCACCCAGTCTGTGGCATTCTGTTATAGCAGCAGAAAATAGACAGAGACAGTCATTCATAATCCATTTCACTTCCCTAAATCTTGGGGGGGTTATTCAATGTCAAATTCTTATTTACCCATAATGACATCAGTGTCTTTGAAAAATTATACTGGAGGATAAGTTACCAACTCTTCCAAATGATTTGTTAGAGATCATTGATCAGCAGTTAGGGTTGCATACTGGACAGGTATCACTTTATCACTTTTTCATGCCATCCTCCTCAGGTCAACCCCCTTCAGGCTTTCCGGCTCACTGAAAACAAAAATGTGTTCGAGGCGTTTCACCAGAGAATCACTTATTCCCAGCATCCTAGTAGATCACCCACTTTAGCCAATCCCTTTAAGCTTCTCTTTTTCTTTTTTCTTTTCCTCTTTGGAATGAGTGCCTACTTATGTAATTGTTATTGGATATATGTAGATTTCCTGAAAGTGTTTCATGTTTTGAATGAAGAAGAACATTCATGGGGATAATATGTTTTAAAAACCAGGGAAACCTGAAAGATCTGGGAGAAGCCACTTAAACTGGATCCCAATTTGAGAAACTTGAAAATAAGAAAAGAGGGTTACTTTCCTATAGCATGTGGAGGATTGAATTTTCTCAAGGAGAGGATTTTTATGCAATTTCCTTGTGGAAAATGATAGGAGATGTAGATGCTTCTAAGATGCCTTCTGCTTTCCACTTTGGTCTAATTTTTTCCTTTAAGCCTGTACATGCAGTCTTAAGATTATTTTTATGATGAAATTAATAGCTATTTAAACACTTTGAGTTGATTCTTTTCAGATACTATTTATTCTAATTTAGTCCACTTACAGTGGTAAGTCATTATTTCATTGTTTTTTTTTAGTTTTAGTTTTGTGTTTCAATGGAGATGTTTTTTAATGAAGAAATTTTAAATGAAAAACTTCAGTCTCTTTTCAAAAGAACAGTATAAATGATTACTCTCTTTGCTAGGATGCATATGGTGGTATGAGTTTGAATTTTAGATTCTTTATCGATGTCAAAGTTTGCGAACATTTTTTTCTATCTGGGCACCACGATGATATGGCACTCCATCTGTGATTTACTCTACCCAAAGAGGAATGAAGTGTAGTTAACAAGAATCAAACTAATGGAAAACAGGATTTTGGTGTTGCTGGCACATGTAGAAAAAGGTGGAGTCTAAGAAAATATTTCTCCAGCCAAGACAGTATTGAAGAAACTCATTATTTTCCATCTGCTTGTTCCTTGTTCCCAGTGTGAAGTGAAAGCAAAGTTTTAAAATCTTTTCTCCTCTGCAAGAAAATATATTTCAGAAAATCCCTATCTCAAAAATGAAGCAATTAAGAACTGTCTGGCTGTGAGGATCTGGCCTCAGCTTGACTTAAAGCAACAACTTCAGTTATGTATCAAGGTGTGCATGAGAATGAACCTGCTCTGCTCAGCCAAAGTGCTGAGTGATTCGATGTTTGTAATAAATAAATAAATAAACAACAAACAGGTTGTCATGAAATATCCTTTGTAATTATAAACACAAGAAACTTTCTGAGATGCAAGTGGGTGTTAAATGGTTCAGCAAAGCTAAGCTGGAGCAGTTGGTGTGCTTTGAAATGAGGCAACGTTGGAAAAATGAAATCTACCTAAAGATCACTATGTGTTTCAAAGGTTTGACTTTTTAAAAAATTTCTTCAGTTTTCTATTTTGAAAAATACAAAGAGGTTTGAATTTGTTTTTATATAAGCAGCATGTGTAGGCTACCATCTAATATTTGGCAACTTTAAAATTTTTTGAGCAAAAACAGCTGTTTAGGAGTTTAACCTTTACTTAAGAAAAGATACATGAAAGTTATTATGTGTATGTTCCTGCATGGTAAGTAGGAAATTTCTAATTGTTAGTTCAATTTACTTAATTAGGTATTTACTCATTGGCTATTGTGTGCCTAGTGTCAGGCTACGTAATATTTTAAAAATTAGCATTATATATGTTGCCGTATCTACACTTTCTGGGGAGTAAAATTTTGAAAATCACTTGATGTGGAAACCCCTTAAAAAGAACTAGATTGCAGCATGTATTCAAATTCAAAATTGATTTTGATCAAGCACTAAAATGTGATACAGACCAAACAATAGGAATTTTCAGGAATAAGAATGGCTGTGCTGTCAAAAAAGATAAGCAATATGGATGATTTATTAACATTTATGGCCTCTTAAATTTATTGAATTTTGGAAGGCAAAGATTGTTAAAGCAGAGATAGTTCACATCAGAGAAGAGCTACCAGTGAATTCACGAATTATACTCGGATTATTCTGTTTGAAAGAATATATATGTGATGCATTTGTCATTAGTAAAGTTAATTAATCAGTTAATGTCTTGAATTAGTAGTAGATTAATCCTTTCTTGATATGCGTGATGTATTAGCCTATTTTCACACTGCTAATAAAGGCATACCCGAGACTGGGCAATTTACTAAAGAAAGGTTTAATTGGACTTACAGTTCTACATGGCTGGGGAGGCCTCACAATCATAGCGGAAGGCAAGGAGGAGCAAATCACATCTTATGTGGATGGCAGCAGGGAAAGAGAGAGGAGCTTGTGCAGGGGAACTCTCCTTTTTAAAACTATCAGATCTCATGAGGCTGATTCACTATCACGAGAACAGCATGGGAAAGACTTGCCCCATGATTCAATTACTTCTCACTGGGTCCCTCCCACAACATGTGAAAATTCAAGATGAGATCTGGGTCAGGATACAGCCAAACCATACCACATGTTATCCTAGTTGTTGCCATAGTCAGTAAGCAACTGTTCTCACTCAGGGCTGTTAACATATAAAAGGTGATATTAGATAGTATTTTTCTACACTTGCTCTCTCTATACTTCTGGCAGAATTACCTTTGTGGGGTCCAGTGTAAAATGAATATAGGGTCATCTTGTTCAAAAATTATTATGAATTTGAAGAGCACTAAACCAAGTATGAGGTCCTTCTAAGGAAGGAACCTTTTGTAACTGCATAAATCTCACAAGTCCCATGAATCTAGTTCTGTCAATGAGGATAGTCAAATTAGTATAAATGAATGGTGTTTATTTAAGGCAATCTTTAAATCCAGGCACAATCTACTAATGTGCTTATCATAGATGAGTAACCAGTTAATGATCACTAATCATGATAGATATAGACATTTGTATATATATACATTTGTAGAATATTTATTTAGCATTGTATTTGCACAGACACATATATGATTGAAATACGTAAAGCAGACTTCTGAAAATTTCTAGTATGGTAGCCTTTGCCAGATTAACTAGAAAAAGATCACTTGTCACAATCCACAAATCCTATTATACAATCATCCAACAAATATTCTCTGAGTGCCTAGTCCATACCAGATATTATTCATGGTGTAAAGATATAGCAGAGAACAAAAAAAACAGAGTACTTGCTCCTAGAGAGTCTTCATACTACTGAATTTCTGAAATTTTGACCGATTTGCCCAGGCTTTAGTTTGTGTTTTTGTTTTTTTTCCTGAAACCCCTGGCTTCCTCGCTTTATTAAGAACAGAAGAAAGACTTAGCTATTCTTGTCACTGTTTAGAACTGAGTAGAACCAGAACTCTTCAGAAAAGAATGTGCTAAAAGTTTGTCCTTGAGACGTTTCCAAGCCAAGACAGTCCTAGGAGCACTTCCCATTGAGACTGAAAGGCTCATCCACTTACAGTGATTCATGGGAAAAGAGGACAGCACCCTCATCTTTGGTCCAAGAACACAATCCTGAGTGACACAGGATTGCCCTGAAAGTCAACAGCATCCATCTTACAAAAATCAACAACACTTGCTTTTCAACCTTCCAAAGAATTTACTGGTCTGGTTTGGCCTTTTGGTGCCACATTCCATTCCAGAACCCCAGCTAAAATGTTCTCAAGGGCTGACCAGAGATTCCTCCTCCTTTCTCTGGGCTGGTACAACTTGACCGCTGCTTGACATCAAGGTCAACTGGAGACTGGGAACAGTTATGTAACTGCGTTGTAAATTGAATTAGAGCTGTACATGAGCCCAGACCAAGTAACCAGTGCAGCTCCAGGCAAGAGCGCAACATGTCCCCCAGAGACAGCACTGGAGGAACAGCTTACTGGGGAATGGAAAAAGGGTATCACAGGGTAAAAAAGAAACCATCTCTCTTGAGTCCCTCTAAAGTCTGGGCAGTTGGCTGCCCCATCTCATGTGGAGTAAGAGGGGGGCATTAAGTGCAGGGAGAGCTGGCGTCAGTATGGCAGCAAACACCGAGGAAAAATCAGCACACATAGTGTACACAAGGAGAATGAGAAAAAAATATTTGTAACATCAGAACAGATACCACCCATATGAGAGAAATAAGAAGGCTTACACATGGAGAGGAAAAAGGCCTCTGGCAGTAGTCTGTGGACTGTAGAATGAGCAAGAGAGGCAAGACCATCCTCCTACCAGTGACTGGTCATTCTGGAGAGGATACATGTGCACAGATCTGGAAAGCCAGGGCTGAAAAGCCTTTTGACACCTTTGGTGACCTAGGACATAGTCCCCCAATGTAAGACATCATGCTAGATAGAGGGGAACATAGTACATTTTCTTCAAAGGCAAATGAATATAACTTGAGATAACTTTTGAAAAAGAAAAAAGGTACTGGGACCATGGCATGACCTTGATCTGTGCTATCATGACCGCCTGCAGAAGCAGATGAGGAGAGGCAGAACAATGTAAAGCTGAAAACTTGGAGTCACCAAACCATAGATAGCTTCGTCTCTTACCAAGTGCTTAATGTGTGGCTAGGTTCTTAAATCCTCTACAAGTTCCAGCTTCCTCATCTGTAAAAAAGGAGCAAATTAAGATTGGGTGAGTTAATAGATGTAAAAGTACTTAGTACAGTACTTTACAAATAGTAAGTGCCAAATAAATGTTAACTGTTATTATTATGTATTCTGCCCTTCACGACGTTAGACCCTGGGATACAGTGGTGACAGGCAAGGCTGCTGCTCTTGTGGCTCTTACATGAAACAAGGGAACAGGGAAATAAAATCAATGCAGACTATGAAAAGTGCTAAAGAATAAATAAATAGAGTAATAGAAAGAAAATGCCTCTCTGAGGAGGTGACAGTTAAGCTGAGACTTGAGCAGTCATCAGGGGACAGGGTTCCCAGAAGAGAAAAAAATAAGTGCAAAGACCCTGTAACAAAAAGAGATTTTACTGTGTCCAAAAATGAAAACGAACCCTAAAGTGGTTTGAGAATAGTAACATGGGCTTTGGTTAGGCTGGAGCTAGGGCTCACCTAGTAGAGTATAGAAAGGCAACACCCCATCACCTGCACATCTATTTTCATCCATTACTTTACATTGCCTCTGAAGAACATGCTGAATTAAAGCCTGTTAACCCTTGGGATACAGTCATCAAATGTATCAGATATGTTGAGACAACCCCAACAGAGGGGATAAATCTTTAAAAAGTAAATCGATGCATTTCAGCATTTCTTACAATTGCCAAAATATGGAAGCGACCTAAGTGTCCATTAGGAGATGTATGGATAAAGAAAATGTGGTGTAGACACAGTGGAATACTGTACAACCTTAAAAGGAAGGAAATTCTGTAATTTGTAACAATATGGATGGAACTGGAAGACAGTGTGCTAAATAAAGTAAGCCAGGCACAGAAAGACAAATATTGCATGATCTCATAAGTAGACTCTAAAAAAGTCAAATTCATAGAAGCAGAGAGCAGAAAAGTGGTCACCAGATGCTACAAAGTTGGAGGAAAGGGAGGGAAAAGGAAAGATGTTGATCAAAGAGAACAGTTTCAGTTAAACTGGGGAAGTGATCTATTGCAACTGCATGGTGACCATAGTTAATAATATGTTGTACATTTCAAAATTACTAAAAGAATAGATTTTTAACATTTCTTACCACAAAAAAAATGGTAAGTTGGTGAAGTGATAATAAAGTGTTAACTGGTCTGATGGAATCTTTCCACAATGGATACATAGATAAAACCATTGCATTGTACTCCATAAAGAGACACAACCATTATTTGTCAATTAAAAATAGATTAAAAAAATGACTGCACTAAAAAAAAATAAATACATCTAAACCAGAAGCAAGCCTGAGAACTGTAGGTGAGTAAAGGGTCTAAATTAAATGTGGTGGAGGATATCATAGACATCCTGACTTTGGCATCCTACCATTGTGTTTGCTCACCTAGAAAAAAAAGTAAGTATATCTATTGAAGTATATCATGGCATTAAATACTATGGCACATTGGGATCAGGCATCCTTGCTGGGGTTCCTTCTTCAATACCTAGCTAAGCTTAAAACTGGAATGTCCCCTACTCACTTTATAAGGGCAGTGGCAAGATCTCCTGTCCTGAGGCACAGCTATCATGCTCCAGTTCCATCATATTGGGCACCATTAATTTGCAACTGTGTAAAAGCAGGCTGCCACAATGAAAATATAGCTTTAAGAATAAAGTTTTAACTTCAGAGATTCCAATATATTGAAATAGCTGGCCAGCATTGGCAAGAAATGGAAATCACTGGCCTAGGCACATATGTGTGTATGCCCATAGATTCCTGGAAATAGTGAAAGAAGGATCTGTAAGACTGGTCTTCTCACTGTTAAACAGGTGGGAGTCTAGATCTAATAGACACGTTTGTGTATTAATGTTAAAGGGCAATGGGACAATTTAAAATATATCTGTATATTCATACTTGAACTAAGAATCATTAGATGAATAAAAACTATAGGCCATCTAATATCCCTTTGAAGTCAAAGTGATTTTCTAATCCCAGTTTCAGTTTTTCTTATTGGACTTCCTAGAAAGTGATAATGAAAGAAGAAAGACTGGTATTTTTAAAGTAGACCACAAGCACAGGAGCTGAACTCTCAACGTTCTGAGTTATACAGAGATGACCAGAATCAGTTGTTTTAGACCATTTTCACACTGCTGATAAAGACATACCCGAGACTGGGAAGAAAAAGAAGTTTAATTGGACTTACAGTTCCACATGGTTGGGGAGGCCTCAGAATCAGGCGGGAGGCAAAAGGTACTTCTTACATGGTGGCAGCAAGAGAAAATGAGAAGGATGCAAAAGCAGAAACCCGATAAACCCATGAGATATCATGACACTTATTCACTATCACAAGAAAAACACGGGAAAGACCGGCCCCATGATTCAATTACCTCCCCCTCAGTCCCTCCCACAACATGTGGGAATTCTGGGAGATACAATTCAAGTTGAGATTTGGGTGGGGACACAGCCAAACCATATCGTTGGTATTTACTTTACTTCTCATAGAAACTCTTCCAACCCTCCACCCACTCCTATACTTGTTTTCTGGGCACCAAATCTGAAAGGAATTTAACCTATGAGACAGATATTTCTATTGCCCTTGTTTTTAAAGTTGCTTCTCTAGGCATCATTTACCACTTACCCTTGGTCCCCAGACCTCAGTGAGTATGCTTCCCCTCATAAACAAGCACACACATAGATGGTTATTAGGTTAGATTATTAAATTTTTGAGAGCTGAAGTCGCTTAATTCAAGTGTCAAGTTATGTTTGCGGAATGGATGTATTTATTTCACATTCTACATTATATTTACAAATCCCTTTCATTATCTTTTTTTTTTTTTTTGACCTTCTCAAATACTGCATAAGACAAGAAGACAAGCAAGTGTTATTATCCTTGTTTAATAAATGAATAAAATTGGCCTCAGAGAGGCTGAGGAACATACTAAAAATCTCACTAGTAGGAAATGGCAGAGCCGGAATTGAATCCAAATTTTTGGTTGCAAAATTCTCTGTTTTTTTTCCATGGGGTTCAGACGCTTGTCACCTACTCAATGAAAATGACCACCACAATTCACCTAGAAGTAGCCTGGGCTGCTCATCACAAACACCATTCAAAGATATTTGCATTTTGTTCTTGACCCCTCACCTTCTTGCTCCTTTCCAAAACAACATCACACTGGCCGCTAGACAAAACATAACAAAGATAGCTCAGAGCTAAAAATAAGGAGATTTAGGTTTTTCTACAGTGTCTTCATATGCCAGAACTCATCCAGCACACGATGTATCATTACTCCCAGAGGAGCTTACAGTCTAATCTTCTCATTGTGTAGGGACCGGATAAAGCAACTCCTTCTTTGGCTGCCTGAAATACTGACCAGGTCAGTGATAGGCTCTCCAGAAATAGACTGCAGTCCAAGTGAGCCACACCAATCTGAGTGTGTTTTCTCATCTGTGAATTCATCTGGTCCTAAATTGAACTGAATCAATGAATGTATAACCATGTCTTACATTTCTTTACTGTTCCCATGTGATGAATAATTTTTTTATGTTACATTGACTGGACTAGAGATTTCCCAGGTATTTGGTTAAAGATTTTTCTGGGTGTGTCTATGAGGGTGTTTGAGAGCTAGGAAACAGGTTTTCTCCTGCCTTCAGACTTGAACTCAGACTGAAACCATTGGCTCTCCTGTTTTGCAGGCCTACAGACTCAGACTGGAACTGCACCATTGGCTCTCCTGGGTGGGTCTCCAGCTAGCTGACCACAGATCTTGAGACTTCTCAGCCTTCATAATCATGGAAGCCAATTCCTTATAATAATACATATATTTTCCTAGTCTGTGGACTTTTCCCAGCTCCAGACCGACAACCTTCTATCAGTTCCAGGATGCTCCATCAATGCCCTGTCTAGACCCTACAGATTTTGACCCTGAAGTAAAGTAGGAAAGGCTATGGAGACATGTTAAATGTTGCACTACCACCTGAAGCCTTTTCTTCTTTAAATTTCTCAACAGAAGTTGAATGCACACACAGAGCTTAATTGGACATCAACTTTTTTCCTCTTCTGTGGGATCCTGTCAGTGCTTTAAGCAATGAGAAGGCAGGTCATTTCCAAGTTTGTGTGGTAAATTTGGGGGGAAGTGGGAGAAAAGAAAGAAAGCCTGAGTCTTATAGGGTGTGATTTGGTTCTAGACATGCTTATGTTGCTTTTTATAAGATTATCCATTTGACTAGATTTCTTTCCTGCTGACAAAAGAGGCAATTTCTACATATAAAATAAATCTGATTAAAACCCTTTCTCTGTTCCTGTCAAGGTAATAGATGCAGACCCCAGGAACAGAGTATATTTGGATTCTGAGCGTATGTAAATGATTGTTTATGTGATATCTGGTACCAAGACCCACAGAAGGCTCCTGTACTGCCCTGTAAAAATAACGGGAATGGAAAGCTTTTCCTTAGGCATAAAAAGTTCATTTTATTTCCTATTCTCTTTCACAGTGGTAACTATTACTTTGTAATTTTCCTGGTATTTTGTTGGCAGCCAAAAATGACACAAGTAATATTCCTTGCTTACAATATGCAGTTCCGATTCCTTTTGCTTAGCTCCAGTTGCCTCCTATAATAAAGGTGGCAGTGCTAGACCTTAAGCAGAGGTCTAAACTAAAGCAAATTTTTTAAGCCAGTTTTTAATCAGAAAGGCAGAACAAGTTCAAATCCTTTCCATTCCTTTATCCTAGTAGAGTCTTTAGAACACACCAAATAGCAAGAAATGAATACAGCTTTAGTAATGATCATTGATAACTCTTCTCAGCCTCCAACTGAGTGAACAGCCTCTTTCAGGCCAGTCAAGAACCATTCTGTGTAATCCTATCTGCATGTTATCTTGACAGTGGGAGATCACGAGTCATAGACACAGGCCAAGGTGTTGGGCCTGAGCTAACCAAGTGCGTTGCGAATGGAGGCAGTCTCCCAGGATCTGGGACAGGTGTGAGGAGCCACCAGGAGGCAGGGACCATCAAGGGGATGGTTTAGTCAAAGCATTACTTCAGAAATCCAGGCAGACACAGAGGTCTGGGTATTTACAGACACCACTTGTCAAGAGAAGTGGCAGCCTTGAAACCAGAAGGCACAAACGCTGAAAACTAAGGTGGTTCAGGCTGCTAACAGTCCTATTAGGCAGTCACACATCAGAGGATCCATGGTAGACAACAGAGCACCACAAAGGCCCCATGAGCGGGGCATGGCTTCTATGCTAGAATCCACTTCTATGCAGACAAAGGAATAGCATGTGCTTCCTCTCTTAAACAAAGAAATCCATATGTGGCTTGCCCAGGGCCTTCAGATGCAAACAAGCAACTTAGATCACCAAAAACAGATATGACACTGGGTGGGGATATACATTCCTGAAAATGTAAAACATTAATTTGTGCCTTCTTTACTTAAAGCAGTTAGTGAGTAACTAAGTTATGGAGAAGCTTAGACACGAAAATGCTCTGGCTTGCTTTGAATGTGGCCATTTTCACAGGTGAGAAAGCTGGGACCCAGAAAAATGTACTGATTTACCCAAGGAAGCAGAGCCAGGAACAGAACACAAGGCTTCTAATCTACTGATCATTGCACTGTGTGACACTATGTAAGACGCAGAACCAGCTAAATTCATCTTGTCAACTCGGAATCCTTTAGTATCTGTGTCCAGAGGAGGATTTGCCTACACTCCAAGGGCTTTGGGTTTGTCTGGGAAGGGCTTATTTTTCACTTGCTTTCTTAGGTAGGAAATCAGGGTGGGAGATCTCAGTCATCATCAATACCTTCACTTCTGTGGATTTGGACTTCTTTTAATGCACTCATGAGCCCAGCATGAAGCCTGGCCACAGAGATCCTGAGAATTGTACTCAAGAGAGTTTGAGCTTCAGATGTCATGGGTGCTCCCTGTTCTAGAGATAATGGTGTAAAGTGACACAGACACAGCATGTGCTGGCTGGAGGACAGATAAAAATAACAAATAAAGAGTCTTAATTGAGTACAGTGGTTCAATTTTGCAAGACAGGCAGCAGCTAAAGAGATCTATTGGCACTTTATAGGTAATGTCGAGTGATAAAATAATAGTGATGATGATGCAGAGAAGGAAGAGTGGCAAAAATTGCATTCTCTGTGTCTTGCACAGTACTTAGCCCATAATTAATATAAATTATGCATCTTAGCCCACAGTACTTAGATGCATAATTAATACTATGGAATTGGATAAACTGAATTGATGACCATGACCCATGATCCATAATCATGACCCATGACCATGTCAGGGATGGTGCAAGATTAGTGTGAATTCTGTTTCAGTAGGTGAGGACTAGCACACACTGGAGATAAACTGTGGTTTGGCACTCTTCCATTTTTACCTTGCTCATTTTTTAAGGCAGGCAGTTTGTACCTCATTGATTTTCACTGCTCATCAAGTCCTATTAGCCTATTCATTAGTGATGGCTTCATTCCCTTCCCACAGTCTGTCTCCTGAATGATACTTCCTTGTGTTAAGGCTGTACTTAGCACTAGCCATGATTGTTGGGTATCAACAGAATGTGGCATGACCAGCAGGGCCTGCTGGCTGGCAAGTAGCACCCTTCTCCATCACATTGGTACCCACAGAAAGAAGGTGGCAATTTCCATTACAAGGAACATCAGGTTGTCAACTGATATTATAGTTCCAGTCTCTCTCTCTCTTTCTGTCTGCCACCCACACACCTTCACACTCACTTGTCTAAATATAAATATGAACACATTATCATAACCCCAAGCCTGTTCTTGCAGCTAAATTTATTCTGTCACTGGAACCACAGTTCGCTTATCAGCCAAACTAGAGGCCCACAGTCATCTCTCTTTGTTTTGCTGTTCTCCACATCTGATCAGGCACCAAGCTCCAACGGTGCTTCCTTAGACACTACTCTTGGGTCCTCCCCTTCTCTGTTTTTGCACTCCTATTGCTCTAGTATAGTTACTATATTATACTATCATCTTTCACCTGGACTTAAAGACTCCATATAGTTCCATCTTTCTAATTCCTCTTCCCCAGTGCAAAGTAAGGATGCAGAATACCTGTGGAAAGGCTAAGGGAAGACAGACTCCAGGCATGAGAGAGAGAGGAATACCAGCAAATATGTATGGAGAACATTTATTGAACACTTACCACGTGTCAGCACACTGATTTACTAATATTTACATTTATTTTACTTAATTCTCACAAAAACCTGAACATACGTACCATAATTATCTCCATTTTATGGATAAGAGACCTGAGGCTAAGAAATGTTAAGTGATGTATAAGATCATATATAAGGAAGTGGCAGAGCCGGACTCAAACCAGGGGTCCAGTTTGTCTAACTCTTAGGTCCATGTCATTGTCAGCACCACATTGTACCTTTCTAGTTGCTCGAGACCAGAGGTTATCATCTAACGGGTTTGTTAAAACACGGATTACTGGACACAACCCCCCAGAGTCTCTGATTCAAGTCTGGGATGAGGCCTGAGGACCTGAGAAGTTGCATGTTTAACAAAGTCCCAGGAGATGTTGATGCTGCTGAACCAGTGACCACACACGAAAGCCTTTGCTCCAGTCTTTGGCATTTAGTTTTGGCACTTTCTCCTCAGGCATGGCACAAGTGGTTCAAACCTCGGACTTAGGTATCAGACCAGTTTGAGTCCTGGATCTGCTACTCAATAGCTCTGTGTCTGTGGGCCACTTTCTTTAACCTCACGAAGCCTCAGCTACGCCTTCTACAAAATGGGGATAGAACCTACCTTGCAAAGATGTTTGAGGACTGGGAATCATGAATATAAAACTCAGAGCTCTGTGACTTGCACAGATTTGAACTTAATAAATGTTAGCTGTTTAGGAATTTACAAGTATATGAATTTTATTTTTTTATTTCATTTAACTTTTATTTCTGTTCATTTATCTCTGCGGTTTTTGTTTCTCTCACTGCCTCAGATGCTTTGCATTTGATATTCCTTATATTTGGAATTTTGTTCTCCAGACCTTTGCATAGCTCATTTCTTCTCACCACTCAGGTTTCAACTGAAATGTACCAGTTGAGGAAGTCTTTGAGCCTTGATGAGGGTACCCATCTCCTATCCACTACCCACAGCACTTTCTCATTGTGTGTTCAGTGGGTGGATTTTTACATTGTGATCCAATTTCTGGAGTAGTAATAGACCTTTTCGGGTTTTCTACTTATTCTACAATCAATTTTATGTTTTGGTTTTATAGAAAATTGTCTATTTTATCTGTTTTCAAATTTACTGTCACAAATTCATTCTGTGACATTAACTTCTTTTTATTCTCTACTGTATCAGTGTTGTACCCCTTTCACTTTCTAATATTCTTTGCACCTTCTTTCCATTTTTGTTGATCATTCTTGCCAGGGTTTGTCTATTTAATTAGGCCTCAAAATAACCCACTTTCTGGTACGCTTGAATCTCCTCATTATATCCTTGTTTTTACTTATTTCTATAGTTTATTACCTTTCTTTCTTCTTTCTGTTTTCTTCCTCCTGACTTATTAAGTTGTATACTTAGGTGTTTAATTATTGATGTTTTCCCATTTATTCTATGAACATTTAAAACTGTCAATGTTCTTTAAATCTCAGTCATGGTGGCATGTTTCTTATGTGACTTTCAATACGTTTGACCTACTTGAGCAACTAAAACCTGTCGGAATTCAGAAGGCCCTCAGTTCAGACTCAGCAGAGGATTTTCTTTGGCTTTGGCCAGGTGCCCAGGCACTGCCAGACTGGGACTACTGTTAATTTCTTGGTTTAGGGTTTCCCAGCTCATGCAGGTGGTATAAATTTAAACCTCAAACCCACACAAGGGCAGGGCTGTGGTGATGAATTCTCAAGAGAGACCATTATTTTTTCCTTTCTCCTGGATTTAAAACAAAGAGTTCTCTCGTCATCTCCTTAAAGGCAGTTTCACGGAGATGGTAGCACTTCAGGGCCCTGAATTTATGGGACTTGCCCCTTCTCACGCTTTTCCTTGCACAGGCTCCATCTTCGCCTCCTCTCCTGGGTGTTGCCATTACAATTCCATATTGGTAGATGGTCTCAGGGAGATTCAGTGCAAAGTATTATTCTAAATAATTGTTTAGTTTTTATCTTTGGATTTTTAGGATCGTCCTTACTTTCTTGCTAGTTTGACTGTGCATTCAAAAAAAACCTCTATTCTCTCTGAATTGTGTATTGGGATAGTACAAGAGAGCTTATTTTGAGACTATTTAGTCTGCCATCTTACCAGAAATTAAAGTGACTCTTGTGACTCTTTAGCACATCACTGTCCTTTATCTCCTCTATAGCGCTCACTAACGCCTGAATTTATTTTACTTATTTATGAGTTCATTTTCTGTTCCTCTGTTGCCAAATTAAAAGTAAATAAACTGATGACAGGGTCTCCATTCTGTACACTGGCATAGCCTCAATATCTAGAAAAGTTGTTGGCATGAAGTAAGACTCAATCAAAATTTGTTGGTTGACCGATTGACAAATAAATCACGAAGTATACATATGTGGACTATATCCTATGTGAACTTCAAAAATAACTATTTATAAATGATCTCTGACACAATAAGGTAGAAAGTCAGGTTATTTAATAGCATGTATAACATAACCTCTATTATAAAACACATGTATGCATATGTGTGTTTATGTTTGTATTTAAAACTATCTGGACGAATATACACAGAATATTAACTGTTTATCTCTGGTTAGTGAGATTTTTCATAATTTTTCTTTCATCCTACTTCATACTGAACACATATTAGTATTTTTTTTTACAATCAGAGGAGGGGAAAAACATCTTATAAAGATCTGGGATATTTGCTACCTTAATTTCAAGGTGAATATTACAGATAAAGTTTCATTTTGTCTTTCTTCCTAAGGACTCAGTCATAAGTTACATGTGTTTGTTTCTACTTTTCTTGGAAGTAAAAATAAGCCATTTTCAGGCTTCATCTCTACTATTATTCTGCTCAGTATAGGATGTTTTTTTAGAAGCAACATTAATATATGTTAATTTATCACTACAGACACCAGGATTATGCAAGGATCAGCTAGAACCTCTATTCTAGATTTGATACCTTTAGCAACTTTAGTTTTGTTACTTTGATGTAAGGAAGGAAAGGACACCAAAATATGTCCCACACTGGCCTGGGGAGAGGAAAGGAGTGTTAGAGATCCTTGTTCTCCTCTACCACTACAGTTTTTGTCAGCATAAATTTGGACTATGTTATATTTTAATGCTAGGTGTCACCTATTCCTGTTTAAGGAATAGTCAGCAAGTTTATTAATTAATCCTCTTCCTTCTCAGCTGCCTGCCATTTATATCAATGATAAAGTCAGGAGCTGAGGACACAAAGGTGAGTAACAATCAAACCCTGCCCTTGCATCCCACGGAGATGTCAAAGAACATAATAAGGATATCGTGTCATAAGTGTTATGTATGAAATACTTTTGAAATTCAGAAAAAGCTCTCGTTGGATGAAGAAGAAGCAATCATCTGCCTCCTGTTTATTTTTCAGCCTTGTTCATTACACTTGCCTCTTTTTCTCTAGCAACACTATTTCTCAGTTTCCACAAACTACAGGCCAGGATTTTTGCTCATATTCATACTGCATCCTTTACCTGGAGTTTCCCTTGTTTCATTTTCCAGGCAAATTCCCACTTATCCTTCACAATTTGCATCAGGAAACTTTCTTTTCTTTTCTTTTCTTTCTTTCTCTCTCTTTCTTTCCTTTCTTCTTTTCTTCCTCTCCTTCCCCTTCACCTTTCCCTTTCCCTTCCCCTTCCCCTTCCCTTCCCTTCCCTTCCCTTCTCCTTCCTTCCCTCCTTCCTTCCTTCCTTCCTTCCTTCCTTCCTTCCTTCCTTCCTTCCTTCCTTCCTTCCTCTCTCTCTCTCTCCCTCTCCCTCTCCCTCTCCCTCTCCCTCTCTCTCTCTCTCTCTCTCTCTCTCTTCTCTTTTTTCTTCTTTTATTTTGAGACAGGCTGTCACTCTGTTGCCCAGGCTGGAGTGCAGTGGTATGATTACAACTCACTGCAGCCTCAACCTCCTGAGCTCAAGCAATCCGCTTGCTTCACCCTCCCAAGTGGCTGGGACTACAGGCGTGCACCACCATGCCCGGCTAATTTTTTTATTTTGTAGAGACAGGGTCTCGCTAAGTTTCCCAGGCTGGTCTGGAACTAATGGGCTCAAATGATACACCTGCCTCAGCCTTCCAAAGGGTTGGCATGAGTCACCATGCCCAGCAGGAAACACTTTCTAATTCCCCCTCTTCAGGCGGGTTGGTTCTACGCATTCACTCATGCATTCAACAGGCATTTTTTGGACTCCTATGACCCATCAATCACTGTGCTAGACCTTGACAGACAGTGGTGAAACTTGAAATGTCTAGGAATTCAAAAGAGGGTGTCAAGCAAGCAGGCAGGTATATGAGCAGAAGTATGTAGCCTGGAGATAACAAATGTGTGCTTCATCTACAAATGGGGATAACTGAAGTTATGAGCTTGGGTAGTGTCTGAGAAGAAAGTACTGAAGAACAGAGGAGGGTCTAGAACCCAACATGGAGAAATCCCAACACTTAATGGCAGAGTAGTAGAGAATAAGCCTGCCAAGGAGACAGAGAAGAAGGATCCTAAGAAGCAGGCGAAAAGCCAGGAGAGTATTACGGCCCAGAAGCCAAAGGAAGAGAATGTATCAAGGAATGTGTGGTTAAATTCAAAAGCTGCTGAAAGGTCGGATAAGATAAGGAATAAAAAACATTCATTGGATCTAGAAAGATGTAGGTCACTGGTGACCACAGCAGAAGATGAGAAAAAAATGATGGCACTAGAATTCATATCAGAGTGGACTGGAGAGTAAGTGAGAGGTGAGGAAATGAAGCCAGTGAAACTAGACAACTCTTCCTACTACTTTGGCTATGAAAGGGGATGAGAGCAATAGGGAAGAAATGAATTGAGATGAGAAGAGAATTTTTTTTTATTTTTGCAATGTGAGAGACTCTAGATTGTGTCTAAAAATATTATTCCAATATTTTGAAAGGAGATTACTGGGTGTACTTTCAGTACAGTGCTAGGGTGCACTTTTTACAACAATTTACAACTCTGTAGTGGCCAACATGGACATTTTTATTACTAGAAACATGAATAAATTTAATCCAGGTAAATAGACAACCAGTGTGAACCAACGGACCTGCTGGACATTAACCAGTGTTGCGTCTAACCCAGAAATTATATCCTAACATTTCTTTGTTGAATTGACTATATATGTCACATTTCCAGTGCTTTTTGGGCTGGTTTTACTGTTTTACCTGCACCCTCCATTATTTAATGAATTAAATACAATCATTGTTATGTGCTTGTTTTGCATTTGCCTGAGAATCATGATTTTTACCATTGTAAAAATTATACTTTCATACTTGCCAAACCATTTTAAGAAGAATGTGGAGAGATCAGATCAAGCACCAGCTTCATGAAAATGAAAGAAACATATTCAGAAAAATGCAGGCTGCAGAACAATATAAAGAAGAAGGAAGTAGGCACCAGTAGAGCTGAGAAAATCCTAGGAAGGACATGAATTTTCAAAACATAAAGCCATAACTATTTAGGGTTTTAAGTTTGAGGCCTACAGAATTTCACTATGAGTTCATAAAGAATTTCTGGTCAATACTTATTTTAAGTGAATAAACTACAAAAAATACAGACTTTTACTCAGAGAGTGAAAGCTGAGTATTGTGAGGGGCTTTTGGATGCATTTGTGAACAGGAATCCAAATGCCATGGATTGGTGTAACTGGTAATATCTTTACATTTCCAAATTAAGATGTTTACTTCTGGGCAGAGTTCAACAAGCATCGTTGGAGCATCTCACTAGTTTTGGTGCCTTACCACCTCTTCATGGCTGCTCACCCAGCACTAATGTAGATGATGTTCCACACAGCTCAGAATGAAGTGGTCGTTATGGAAATAGAGCACATGTAGTTAAAGACAGCAGCACACTCTGCTCCGGAGCTCCCAAAATAAACTTGGTTACGTAATATACAAAAACCTCCCAATCACTCCCTTGGGTTCCCTTGGCAGAACAGCCCATTTCCACCAAGAGGAACTAGTCCATTGTCCACAATAAGGACTCTACTCACTAACATTTTTGTCACCCTTACAATAAGACTTTTTGAACTTTTATCAGAAAGGTCTTTGCTGGCCCCTTTTGCTCCACAGAAATGGTAGTTAAGGGAATCAAACTGGCTCAGAAAAATAAAACATTAATCAACAGTAACCTTCTGTTTTATCTGTTTTCCTACCCAAGGCCTGATTATCTCGTGAACGGTCCATTCTAAGAAGTCATTGTGACACTGCTTATTTGAGCAATATGTTTATTCAGAGTTGCTCACCTCTTACTGGGATCTTTACAGTGTAAATTTGTTTGGGGCAGGGATCTGACTGTTCACAAATTTTGCCTAGTGCAACGCTTTTTCAAACAGAAAACAAAATTAATGTATTTTGATCATAAGGATAATACTGATAACGATGACAAGAAGGCACAAAGGCACGCGGGGAATGCTCTGAGGCAGCGCAGAGCAGCAGAATGTTCATAACTATGGCTAGTGCCATGGCACAGTTACAGAAGCAGCATCAGAGACAA
Source organism: Theropithecus gelada (assembly GCF_003255815.1). NCBI lineage: Eukaryota > Metazoa > Chordata > Mammalia > Primates > Cercopithecidae > Theropithecus > Theropithecus gelada. The sequence goes on from NC_037673.1 coordinate 65,036,944, forward strand.
TCAATTGGTTTTGGCACTGCTCACCTGGAAGACAGGCTCTATCTGACTAAATTTCTATGCATTACAAATGACTGGTTAGCAAAGAAATGTGGTTACAATGTCTGACTCGTTAAAAAGAGAAAGAGAACACTTTCTCATTGGCTTTTTTCTTTTTCTACGTGGAATTCATATGTCCTTACTATACTTTATCACTTGCTCTCCTTATTTGTGATAAACATAAGAAGGTCAAATTGTTACCTGCCTTGTTACGTAGTATTAAGTGGGGGTAAAGCCCTGGTGGACACCTTTTGCTGCAGCCAAAACAACATGCCCATTACCCCATCCTACCAAGCAGTTAGAGGGAGGAAGAAACGCATCGGTGCAGGTGACTATTCCTCCAAGGGTGTTCAAGACCATAGGCAGGAAATAGGAGCCAAAACATTTTTATTTGTGGCAGAAGAAATGGCTCATGATCAGTCCATCATGTTTTGCCAGGCAGAGCTCCAATCACCTCCTACAACTGGGGCAAAGCAGGGAGGGGAGCAAGCACAGAGAAGGAAAGTGTAAGGAGATGGCATGAGGGCTCATTTCCACGCCTGTCCCAGAGCCCCCTTGGAAAAACAGAACAACAGCCACCATTTATGAACATTTAACGTGTGCCAGACTCTGAGCTAAGTGCTTCCAGTATACCAGCTAATTTAATCGTTCCAACACCCATTATGAGGTAGGTATAATTAACTCCTCTTTACTCATTTGGAAACTAAAGCTTTAAGACATTAAATAACTTGCCCCAAAGCATACAACTGCCAGGTGTTGGAGTCAAATCCAAGGCTCATCTGACTCTATAACCTTACCCTCAACCATTATGTATGTTAATGCCATATAAAATTAGCAGTCATTAAGCCTCCCCTAGTCTAACCTTTTACTGAGTGCACAAATCCCCTTGATAACACCCCAAACACATGACCATCTGTGGCTCTGTAACCTCCATTAAAGAAGCAGTACTGCATAGCCTGGCATTTCTCAAACTGGTACCTGAATCCTCAGAGCAGATAGATTCTTAACACCCATTGGTACCCAGAGGACATTTAAAGCCATAGTCTAACCATGTCTCCTCTTCTAGAGGGTCAATTATACTTAAAGAGATAGAGGAGCAATTATATTTTTTATTCAAACAAACAAATATGGCTAAGTCCTCACTTAGTGAAATGCCAAAAAACAAAACCAATTTTACTGTAGGCTAATTGATATAAATAAGAGTTAAGTTCTATGGCATATTCTGGTCACAAAAACATCACCAAACTTCTAAAGAAAAACCAAAACACTTCTAATATTAAACATTGAAATAAATGTGAGCTATATATACATTTAAGAAAGATTAATAAAAACAAGAAGATCATTATTTACCTACTGCCTCAGAGTCCCCACAAGGAAAATGCCTAGTGGAGCTGAGAAGCAGGGCCACCCACCCTCCAGACCCTAGAATATTAGAGCCACCAGCAGTGTACAACCTCAGCCTGGAGAAGCTGCAGGCATTTGACTGCAACCCACAAGAGCAGCCAAGTGGACTGAGCCTGCAAAGCCACAGAAGCAGGACTGCCTGGGCCTTGGGAACCAACCTCTCACCGGTGTGCCCAGGATGTAGGACATGGAGTCAAAGGAGTTCATTTCTGGAGCTTTAAGACTTACTGTCTGCTCTGCTGAGTTTCAGATTTGCTTGGGACCTGTCTTTCCTTGCTTTTGGCCCATTCCTTCCTTCTGAAATAGAAATGTTTACCAAATGTCTGTTACACCATTGTGTCTGGGAAGTAAATAATCATTTTCGATTTTACAATCCTAAGTCTCAGGAAACTTGCCCTGAGTCTCAGTTGAGACTTTGGGCTTTGGACTTTGAAGTTGGTGCTGGAACAAGTTAATACTTTTGGGACTATTGGGATGGAATGATAGTATTTACATGTGAGAAGGACATGAGATTTTGGGGGCCAGGAGCAGAATGCTGTAGTTTGGAGGTTTGTTCCCTCCAAACCTCATGTTGAATTTTGGGGCCTAATGGAAGGTGTTTGGGTCATGGGGGTGCATCTCTCATGAATAGGATGAATACCCTTCCTCAGGGATGAGTGAGTTGACTTCTCGCTCTACTGGTTCTTGTTAAAAAGAGACTTGCTCTTCCTGCCTTTTCTCTTGCTTCCTCTCTCACAGTGTGATCTCTACATATGCCACCTCCAGCTCCCCTTTGCCTTCTGCAATGAATGGAAGCAACCTGAGGCCCTCAGCAAATGCAGATGTCAGTGTCATGTTTCTTGTAGAGTCTGCAGAATGATGAACCAAATAAATCTTTTTTCTTTATAAATTACACAGCCTCAGGTATTTCTTTATAGCAACACAAAACAGAGTTGAGATAACCACTTATTCCATTTTAAGGTCTTAAGTGGCCAGAGTCTATCTCAGCACCTCAAGGAACAAGGTGGGAACCCGCCCTGGTCAAGACATCATTCCATTTCAGGGTACACTCATATCCACGCCCACAATCCCTCAGACTGGGCAATATAGACATGCCAATTCACCCAACATGCACATCTTTGAGAAATGGAAGGAAACTGGAGAACTTGAAGAAAACGCACGCAGACATGGGCAAAATATGGAAACTTCACACAAATGGTAACTCTGGCCAGGAATTGATTATTTTTCTCATCAATGTTACAAAAAAACTACATTGAACAAAAACAATGTTATTTGAGGATCAGCTGTATACTGTGAAATTAATCGCAACATCATCATTTATGAAACCTTAAAAATTAGCACTTGCATTGAACAATTACATTCTACAACACCAGAAGCTGCAATCCCACGGGACTCCCCACTCCCAACTGGTTCAAATTCCGTCTTCTATGCTTAGTAGTACTTCAATGCAAAAGAATGAGAGGAACTGGTTTAGTGGACTAAGCATAATCTTTGGAATCTAAGTCCAAAGTTCTTATCCCATCACTACTTCTAATCTGCTATCAGCTTAATCATGAGCAAGTTAATCTGTCTGAGCCTCAATTTCCTTATCCATAAAATGGGAACGATATTGCTCATTTCTCAGAGTTGTTGGGAGGATTAAATGAGACAAGTACAAGTGTCCAGCATAGTTCCTGGCACATCAGAAATAGTCAATATGGTTTCTCTCCCCCTCATTCTCTGAAATCCACCACTCTAAATTCGTATGTTTAGCATAATCAACCCTCCCAGCATCACAGAGGGGCTCCTGCTTGTCACTGAAGCTTCCTGAACCTCTCTTTAAACTACCCTTGACAAGACTCAGTTAGTGAACATTGCTAGAGATTAGCTGGTGTGAATCACAGGCTCTGCCCCTATTTCCTTCCACACCTCCTGTCTAGCTTTCCTTGCCGGAGAGCTGCCATTCCTCCTACCTGCAAGATTTGAGTACTACCTGTATACTACTAGGCCACATCTAGTCACCTGTAATCTCAAAGCGATGGTCATTCGAGGTATCTGAATAGAAACACAAAGATAGCTAAAGCTGCAAGAGGATTGGGGTTTCCCTAGAAAGATGACCTCATCATCTCAGTGGTAATTTGCAAACATGCACAACTTGGGAGGAAGAAGTGACTTCTTCCTTGGGGCTACTGAAAATTGTTCACTTTGGTTTTATAGAGTCCTCCGTTTCTGACTCAGGTTAGGGGTAACTGTTCATCAATAACAGAGATGTGGAAAAGGGATTTGCAAACAAAGATCCACACTTAATCAGCAGGTGCCAGAAATTGCATCCCAGTGCTGTGAGCTCTCCTTACCCTGACAGAAGTGAGAAAGGGAACAAGGGGTCCAGGTGGGCCCCAGGCTGTGTCCCAGTCTCACAGCTGATAGCTTGGCTCTTGAAACCCCAAGGGATGGCTGGTTGGGGTGGTATTACAGGGTTGGTAAAGTGTTGCTTTTAAAAAATACACTTTTTATTGTGATAAGGGGATGTTAAAGAAAGAGAAAGGCAGGTGCCCCTTGGGAGTCATTCAACAGCATTACCACATGTGATATCTAGGAAAGCATTTCCCTTTTTGCTTAGAAACAATAAACTACCCAGGTGGTGCCTGGGTAAGGTTTCTTAGCCAGCACCCCTTTGACCTGGTGAGGAAGCCAGTAACAATTTAGCTCTGTTTGTGTCATCCAACCACCATCTAATTCTTGGGCACTGGTCTGACTTCTTCTTCTTTATGCTTTTCCCTGGAGCAGCGGGGTCAGTGCTCTTTGAACTCAGCTCTCTGAACTGGAAGGAACAGGCCCAAACCAGGCTGTCATGCGGCCATCCCAACCCACTGTGGGCTCAGGGGGTTTCCTCCGTTTCTGTGAGAGCAAGGACAGGGAGAGAGTCCTTGTGGCCTTGTGGCCGGGAAGGTCTGATGAGCAGCTACTCTGTCTCGCTCAGCTTCACAACTCTCAACCAATCAGCTAAGTAAACTGATGCCTCTATGTCTTTCAACTGAACCACAAGTTAAGTGGAAAGTCACCCTGCAAATCTGGGTATTGGGGAGTGAATAAAACCCTCTCTCTCTGACAAGGCTAGTAGTTCCTTCAGCCAGTTGCTGGTTGAGAAACTCTTATCAGTAGTGTCCTTTATATACCCAGTTGAAGTTGATATGCCTTCAAAATTCTCTTATATGGATTTTTACTTCTTAGCACATTATAAACCCAGTAGGACAAACTGTTAAAAAATTTTTTTTAAAAAAGGACTGTCTACAAATCTATTAATCCTGGGATACAAAGTGTAGGATTTTCCATCAGCCAAGGTTATTATTGTGCATTTTGTGCTCTGAAGGTGCTTTTCCCTTTGTTTAATGAGCTAAAGCTTCAGGACAACCATGTTAGAGGGGCTGATGCCATAGCTGTCATTATCTTAATTTTCTCCACAAAGGGTCAAGAAAGAAAGTGATATACAAGAGGGCCTGGAGCCTCTGCTTGAACTAGGACCTGAACCCTTATACTCCAAAGCAAGAGACTGGGGCTGACCCTTCTAACTTTTACCACTAAGCTAGCCATCCAATCCCCGAAGGGGCTGCCCATTTTAACCTCTCTTATTTACACATCTGTTTATTAAATCCCACTTTAGAAGAGATGAGAAGCAAAGAGAGAAATTAAGAAAATATTGATAAGTCATTATGTCCTCACCAGATGGAAGAAAAATAAAGAAAAATTTAGCAATTCTTTCAGATGAGTTTAAGGAATGTCCCTGTGTGTGTTGTAGGGCAAGAGAAGGAAAATATTCCCCTTTCAATGGGTACTTCCTCTGCTTTAAACCAGAAAGAAACGCCTCAATAACAGGTTGTACAGAATGTTACTTCAAAGACCTCAAGTTGGCACTTTGGATGCTCTTGCCACAAACTGTATCCAAAAATGATTTAATTTCCCCCAGCCAGTGATGTGTACAAATGGCACACACACCACTAACCACACATGCACGCAATGTATGAATTCTCACATTCCTGATATCTCATTCCAACTTAAGAATACTTTTTCCAGAGCTAAAAAGACATGAATCAAGTTTGTAAAAGGATATGTGAGAAAACGCCAAATGAAAAATGAAAATCAGATGCTTTTAAAGGCAGAGCCTGAAGTGCTTTGCTGAGATGTCTTGCACCCTAAAGGCCATTGAATCTTGTAGACCAAAGGGTCATTGGGTATGGCAGCAAGAGGAGAGCAGTTTAGTAGTTCTTTAAAGTAGTTATAAAATAGCTAAATCTTCTGAAGGAATGGTATTTCTGAGTAGTTCTTATGGGCATAGCATCCCTGCAACTCAAGATACTTTTCTGTATCATTGTTGCTGTACTTTCAGCTGGTGGGATTCTTGAGAATGAAATAAGTCATTCCTACCAAAATGAATCCCCTGATACCATGACTGGGCCTAGAAAAAACAACAGCAGCATATTTTTTCAGCCTAGTGCATTAATAGACTCACAAAAAATTTATTGGGAACATGGAGTGGTGGGAAGGTAATATTTTACATCATAGTTCCTTATTTTGATAAACCCCTGATGTGAATTCCTATGTTCTGAGCCAGCTTCTCATCAACAGAATTAAAATGTTCTCTTCCATTCCAGTCATAGTATGACATTGGTCACAGTGCATTGTAAACTCAGTCACTTTCTCTGGAAATTGCTGTGCAGGGGACTAAGTGGATTTACTGACAAGATAACTGCCAGCCTTAGAAATATTCTGTTGATGGTGACCTGGCAGATTTTATGCATGCCATTGCTTAAGAGTCCCCATATTGGATAAAATTTAGAAAATTTTATTGCCCAGTAGGATACCAAAAATCTACACAAAACATTCATCAGAAGCATAACTTATGAATGCTTTCTACTCTATATGGTCTTTATATTTTTCTGAAAATCTTGATTTGGACAGTGCTTATTTAACTAAGAGCATGTCTATACTATGTGGGTTATTGTCATTTTTTATTTGAATGGGGCATTATGATTATTCAAAGGAAAGACATTTTTGAAGGGCATCACGGAAGAGGAAATGTGATAAGTAGCTAGAACAATATGTTAGCCATATAGATACACAACAGTCCCCACTTTCTCTAAGGAATGGCAGTGTTGACAGATACTAAGCCATGCTCTTTTTATGCTATACATGTCAATAATCTCTGCTTGTGTGAGACTAATTAAAGCAGAAATAATTACTTAGATAAATACAAGAACATGGAATTTAAAACAACTGATACCACACATAAGACTCCATCTCTCCTTTTTTGTTTTCCCCAGAATCTCAATACCAAATATTGGCAAGTCTAGTTCCAGTCAACGAAATATTCTTGTAGTGTGATTTCTGAGAGAAATATTGGGCCTGCAATATATCATCTAAATTATTTCAAGTTGCTTTTAGAACTGCCTTTATCCATCTTTAGTCTTATAAATACTGAGAGAATCAAAAAACAACAACAAGAACAAAAAAAAAAAAAAAAAACAAGAAAAAAAACCCACTCTTCCTGATTTTCAAATAATTCCTTTTTCATTACATCTGGAATAAGTGATCAGGGTGTAGCATACTCTGAGGCTTAACCTTAGAAATAGTATTAGTGGGCAGCTGAGAAGAAACATCAATCATCAATATTGGGCCCAAAACTAAAAATTTAATGCAATTTTTAAATTGGGTTAAAAAAAGAAATATTAACAGTCAAAAGGTTTGGGTAATGTCTAACTCTTTGCCATTGAGCTCCAGCTTAAAGAAGTTACAAGAGCCCCCTTGTGTCTTTAGAGAGTTGCTTTATTGTCTTGGTTTTCCAGATGAGAGCTCAAGTTCAGAGAAGTTAAGTGGCTTGTTCCAGGAGTTATAAAGGAGAACTTGTCTCATGCGCAGATACATCTCTTAATAGAGTCTAACGTTCTCCTTCTATGTCTATCCTTTGCTAAAATCTGTCCTGAATTTTCTTTGACATGATCCCTCCTACCATGCAAGAAATCCTCATCGTTTGAATGGGGGTATGGGAGGAGAGATGTCTAGCATATGCTCTTCCGTAACATTGAGGTACAATATATACAAAATGTACACATTATCTACAAATGAGCAGAACTAAAAGTTTTTTACAGTGCTATACTATGTAAGATATTACAATCATTACATCTTCATTTGCAAGATGCCATCAAATGTAAAATAGATCACTGATTAAATAATATTTTAAGGGAAAAGGAACTCTACCTGAAATGCACATACCAATTCTTAGATACATTCCACTGTAAGACATGTGAAAAGATGAAGATTATATGTGTTGGAATAAAGGAAACAGGGAATTACCATTATATCTTCCCTACCAAAGCCTGTGCCCTTTTTAAGATATTCAATTTTCAGATCAAACAATATATAGTCCTCTCTGTAACTAGCATTATTGCACCTCTTTAAAAAAACCTTTTAAATAATAGAAATGAAAAAGAAGGGGTGATGTCTCTAATAGTTAGAGGTCCTCAGAAGGGGGGCATTCCCTGCCTCTAAAAATATAAAAGCAAAATTTGGATCATCGACCTTTAGCATACAGTGGGAGAAAGAGTATGTTTCCTTCCAACTCAAAAATTCTGTTGTTTTATTAGAATTAAGAAGAAAGTAAAAATGTTTCAATTGGTATAACTAACCAATAATAATAGCAATACTAGTAATTACTAACACCATGGCTCATCTCAAGAAATAAAGAAACACTAGTCAGCAATCTCAAATGGAAGTGGATGGAAGAGAGGAGCTGATGGTAATTAAATCACTTTCTCCCTCTCCATTACTTTTAGTTAAATCGTTTTACATAACCAACAGACCTTTCTGCTTAGTAATCCACTAAGAAATTAAAGGGTTTGTCTAGAATTGATAGAAGCCATCATCAACCACAAATAGTCAGTTCATTGATGAGTTTTTTTGCGGCCTTGAAAATGCCCAGATTTTATTAATCGAAACTGCCTATAGACTTTGTAAAATCATATCCAGGTCTGACAAAGAGAATTGTAAAAAATAATAATGAGATACAAATCTGGAAAGAGCAATAAGAAAGCAAACAAGTTGTTGAACTGTTGGAGCAATCTGGAGATGAACTCTGGTAAGAACTTGGTGTCCTTATTACCTGGAAGACTTGGGCTTGGTAATGAGGTACACAGGCTGCTGCAAGCTGAAATCTGAAAAGTCCATGTGCTCCTCTCCACCCTTTGGCTACTAGGGCCAGCTAAAATGACAAGTTCTCCACCCTCCCTTCCACTGCGATGCTAACTCTGACCTCAGAATTATAAACCTGGGGCCCTGGCTTCATACTGGCTATGTTTCCTGGAAGAAAGTGACAGTCAATTGCTTCTATTTGGAGCTTAAGAGCACACTGAAAACATTCAGATTGTGTTGTTATTGAGGAAGATGGTTGTGCAGTGGACAGGGAGAGAAATGAAAAGAGAAAGAAGAAAAACAGCTTTGCACCATCCTGATGCATGTCTAATCTGTAACTCTATGCCAGGGGCCCTCACACCAGGGTGCTGAAAGGATGTTCTAATTACCTAATGCGAAGGCCCTGCCATTGTCCTTGGCCTTTTTATCAGAAACCCAGGTGCAAACCAGAGAGCTGTCAGGTAGCAAGAGTGTCTTGTAGAACAGCAGAAGGCAATATGGAAATGAAGGTAACTTGGCCTGTCAGCTAAAATTACAGGGAGCAGAAACAAAAGTCAAATCAAATGTTATTGTTTCCTTGCCACTGCCCAGTGCAACCAAGCATATGGAAAGCTTGAATTCCCGCTAGCCATAAAAGAAAAGAAGGAAAAATATGATTCCATCCGAATAAACCCAATCTTCTCATAGTAGAAAATGGCTCTTTTTTTCTTCCTTCTTTTTGCAGATTCTTAGCAAAATCTATTAAAAAGAGACCTTGGAAATTTAGTTTGGAGATCTGTGTTTAAAGGCCTATTAGCCAGATGAATCTTGGTCCAAATGATTGATAGCTTTTGGCTTAAAATCTTTCTGGAAAAGTCAGGTTTTTCTTCTTCTCAGGCTTGTGTTTGTTCTTTTTTTTCCTGGCCAGTTACTGGGAATGGCGTGTAAAGAGAAAAGCAGAGGAACGGTGAGTGGGGGGTGGGGGGACGGTTAGGGGTCCTGGGGTCTTACCCCATTTCTGCAATGACCTTCAGGGAAGTTGGTGACACTTCCTGAGCCTCTATTTTATCACAACTCAAAGGAGGAATCTGAACTTACAATATTTAAGCTTCTTTGCTGTTCTAAAGCCCTGATTCTTTGATTTATTGACCCTCACTTTGAATGCCTCCTTACTGACATCTTTATCCTCTTCATAGGGACCATCATGTTGGATTTTTCTCTCCTTCTCCAGCAATATAATCCAAATTCTTCTGCCTGTCTTCCCAGGGATGGTTTCTGTAACTTTAACAACTTTCGCTGCTCTCCTCTGCACCTTTCTAGAGTTACATCTCAGTGGTAGCAAACATTCAGATTGTGTTGCAATTGAGGAAGATGGCTGTGCAGTGGACAGGGAGAGTGCAGTGCACAATCTGAATGAAAAGAGGCTCAAATGAAAGCCTGACCAGTGCCAATGTAGGAGAATCGCCCTATGTACCCTTCCCCATGTTTGACAGATTCAGCATCTGGCCCCACGCGCTGCGCTCTGCAGAGTGGGAGTAAAGAGATCAGTCCCATCCTCAAATGACTCTGCCACCACAGGCAGTGACTTTGCCCCAGCAGCATCCCCTCTTTGGAGTTCAGCTTCTTCCTCAGCTAAAGAAAGGAGGGGATCATCTGACTGAGCTGTCTTCCAGCTCCGTGATAAATTATTCTGAGATGATCACAGCTCTTACAGCCATGCTTGCTCCAAGCAATCCCAATTGTATTTCCTGTTTAAGTAGTTCATTTTTATTTCTTCTCTTAAATACATTACCAAAACAACAACAACAACAAACCTCTCCTTTTGAAGACCATCCCGGAGGTATCCTACTTCATTTAAAAATGGTTAACTTTGTGTTTAAATTTCATGTCCCAGAGAAGAACCACTTGGTTGTCAGGGCCTCTCTTCCGTTAGCAGGTCATTAATAATCAAGCTAGTAACAACAGGCTGACACTGTATTTTGTAGAATTCAGTATGTACAACCAGGCTCATAGTGACTCGTTGATAAGTGCAGATTTGATACATTTTGAGTAAAATAGAATTTTTAAAAATGTCGTTATTATTAGGTGGTGGGAATTGGCAAAACTGAATCAGTAGAAAATCTAAATGAATGAATGAATCTGAATAAATTGATTTTTATTTCCTAGGAATAACAAGTTTTAAGTATTAAGTATCTATTATGTGCCAGACATTATTCTAAGTGTTTTTTGTATATAACATGTTTACTTTAGTGATGGTTAAGTTAGGACAGGTGGCTAAAAAGTGTCAAATAGCAAGACTTCCTAAATATATTCTATTAATGCAATGAAGCCTCTAGGAGTCCTTAGTCTTTGCCAAGGATCACAAGCTCACATGCCTCCAGAATCTGGGCCACTCACATAAATAAGTGAAGAGAGCTGAGTACAAAACAATAGGAAAGAAAAGAGACTGTGGAGAACAGGAGAGTTCAGGCTCCAACTGGTCATTGCCTTGCTGGAATGCTGTGTTGTACCTAAACTTGTGACATTTTCTTCAACAAACTCCAGAAATCTTCATGTATACCTGATATTCCCCTCTTGTTTCTAAAACACTGGACAGGCCAAACAAAATACATCTGAGAGATACATGTGCCTCCCTGGCCCCCACTCATGGCCTGTTCATTTGTACACATCACACACTCCTGACCTGTTAAAGGCAACCTCCTATTATGTACAGTGGGCTTTGGAATGCCTTATGTAGGAGCTGAGTGACCACTCTGACTAGGGACTCACCTTCCTTCTGTGTAACTCCTTACCTCCTTTGCAACCAGAACTTTCCCTCAGTAAGCAGTTCAGCTATTCCACCCTCCTTTAGATGGTTTTCTTCTCCTACATTTCTTCCTTATTTCATCAGGTCCAGTGATGGCAGAGGGTCAACAGGCTGTCCTTTAAGATGTAGGTTCTTCATCCCTGGATGGCTTCCTGTGGCTAAAGGCCACAGCCATCACTATCACTTATGAAGGACCTCATAAGCAGCCTTCCCATTCCCTAAGACTTCACTTTCAGAGCACAGTTGCAGAAGATTTGAACCCCCTCTGAATCTTGCAAGAACTATACCTCAGTCTCTTTATCTACTACCTGGGATCCTCTCTCAAGAACCACAAATTCTCATTTCCTCCTGCTTGGAACTCTCAGTTTGATTTCCTTCCCTAGTGTTTGAGACAGACAAGTCAAAGTGTGTTACAGCCAGTAAAAATGTAATGGAGTAGGGATGATGGTGATGCAGAACCCTGTGTAATCAATGTCTGATACAATATTGTCCCATAGCAACAATATTAAACTTAGAAAGTTAGTTCTGACGTACTGTTGTGTGCATACCACCATGAAACTGGATGAGAGGTGATTAGATTTTTCCACACAAGTGTCCATTAAAGGACAGGGGTTGTGTATCCCACCATTTCCCCAAGCCCCATCTACCCTCTGTGAAATCTCTTTGAAGATGTATGACTTATCTTGAAAGTTCATAAGCATTTTTGCATTCTGCTCCTTGTTATATTTACTTAAATTTTAAAATATCTTGGATTATTTATATACATAAAAGTAACCACTCTCCAAAACATAAGCTATATTTATTCTGGGCTTCCAGTATACCCCATATGCTATATGCTATTATATATACTTGGCAATATACGAACCCTAGACTGAGAACCACAGACCAATATAATGGCTTAGACTAAACTTTATAGGCAAGCCTAAAACTTTAATTATTTTCATGTGCAAAATTATTTCCATGGAGTTGCCTTACAAGTTATAAATACAATTTGAGGCATGCCTTGCTCCAAATTTGAGACTTACTACAAATGGCCTATCTTCAACATTCATACTTTCCGTAAACATTTGTTGAAAAGGTAAAGAAAATCCATCTCTATTGGTGGCCAAGAATATGCTATGTACAGTACTTTCAAACTTCAAAGTAAGCTTATGAAGTACTAAAAGGAAAACCTGTTTTTCTACTCATGCATTTCTGACACCAAATGTGTGGATTTTCCACACTAAGCAATTCTCCAGTTCCCTGTGGATACCAAATGAGTGTCGTACAATTTTAATTCAATTTTGACACTAACTTAGGGCAAACCCCCCAGGTGAAGGGCTCAGACTGTTCTCCACTTCAGACACCAATCACAGCACTGGGTCCAAAGGTTGCTCTCACTACTGTCCAATTGAGCTACAAAGTGGGGATTCCCGTGACCTCTTCCTCAGGTTTGATAATTTGCTAGAGCAGTTCACAGAACTCAGGGAAACACTTTACTAATGTTTACTAACTTACAAAGAACACAGATGGGCAGCCAGATGAAGAGGTACACAGGGCAAGGTCTGGAACTGTCCTGAATGCAATCGGTTTGCCCCATGGAAATAGGATGTATCACTCTCCTAGCAGGTGGATGTGTTCACCAACCTGGAAACTCCCCAGATCCCATTGTTTAAGATTTTTATGGAGATTCTATTACATAGGCATAATTGATTAAGTAATGACTTAATTGATAATCAACTCAATCTCCAGTCCTACTCCCGGCCCCTCCTTGAGTCACATGGTTTGCTCCTCTGGCAATCCTAGCCCTCACCCTAAGCTACCTGGAGGCCCCTAGCCACCAGCCATCTACTTAGCACACAAAAAGACACTCATCACACAGAGATGCTAAGGGTCTTAGAAGTTCTTGTTTCAGGAACTAGGGACAACTATTATAATAAAAGATACTCTTATCACTCCAATCATTCAAGAAATTACAAGGGTTTTAGAAATGCTGGTTAGAAACCAGGGAAAGAGACAAAATACATATTTCTTATTATGTTACAAATACTATTGGTATTCATCATTTTACAAATTAAAACAGAACGGGGTGGTCAAACTGCTAATGGGGGCACTGATCACAAAGCCATCAGAAAGCAGCAGCAGAGTAGATCCTAAAAGAAGGGAGGAAGGTCCCTTGAAATTAATGTTGTCTGTACCCAAGGCAGACATAATACAGAAGTAAACCAAAAACGTGTCTAAGACAGGTCTCAGTCAATTTAGAGGTTTACTTTGCCAAGGTTGAGGACATACCCAGGAAAAAGAGACACAAGCTATTGTAGGATCTGTGGCCAGCACTTTTTCCAAGGAGAGTTTTGCAGGCTTCAATAGCTAAGAGAGAAAAAGCAGACAAGCAGGGAAGGGGGAAGGGAAATAAAGGGAAGGGCAGACAAATGAGAAAATGGTTATATTCTTTTGAGGCTTTGATTAGTGCTCACTGAATCCGTGTGTTGCCTGTGAAAATCAGGGGGTAGAGGAACAGTTTTCATCTTGTGCTCAGTCTGTACTTTCCATAAGATAATCTTATAGTAGTGGAAGAAATCAAACATACATTTATCTCAGGGTGGGCAGATGGGCGATTTCTAGTTGTCTCTCATCCCATACTCATGAAGGTAAGCTGTTAATTTACATTGTCAGGGTAAGGAAGCCACTAGGGGAGATACGTGGCCTTCTATCATGTAGTTATCTGTTTAGGAGCAAAAGGAAAGGCAGGGTTGTTTTGCATGACTCAGTTTCCAATCTTAACTCTTCCTTGTGACATACTAAGTTTAGGGTCCCAAGATTTTATTTTCCTTTAACACAAGATAGTTTAAAAAGGTTCCCAACCAAAACTGGCTAGCCATGTAAATGATGAGTTAATGGGTGCAGCAAACCAACATGGCATATGAATACATATGTAACAAACCTGCACATTGTGCACATACCCTGGAACTTAAAGTATAAAAAAAAGAAAGTTCCCAACCAAAAAATAAGATTCAATAAAACAAAAGCAGAGAGTTCTGAAAACCGAGCTTAGAAAATGCAGACAGACATGCATTGTTGGAATGAGTAAAGGACAAATAAAAGAGAAATGAAGTGAAAGAATGTCTTACGTTTCAAATGTGCTCCTTTTCAGCTCTGTATTATATGTGTATTCAAAAGAAATGGCAAAAAAAAAAAAAAAAAAAAGAATCCCAGAACATTTTCCTTTTAAGAGTCTTCATTCTTGAAGTGTCCTATAAAATCAAAAACATTTTAATTTAAAAAAAAAACTTTCTCCAATAAGAAAAGGGAAAGTTTTGGTTTATAAAAAGATTGTACTATTATTAAAAGGTATAAGTTGGTTTCCAATTGCATTTATTAAATTGGAACTGTCTTCTAGTGAACCCACAGGCTCTTTATTCCAGACATGATTTTTGGATGCAAAGAACATGAACACTTTTAAGCTTCCATCTAGAACCCAAGAAGCTAAAGCAAAACAAAACAAAACTGCGTATCACTGAAGCTTGAATTGCAGTGGCATAGCAATTGTTAAAGCAGCTTTATTGAGGTATAGTTTATATACCATAAAATTCACTCGTTGCACATGCATAATCCAAAATTTGTAGTAAATTTGTAGAGTTGTGCAGCATACCCCAAAATCCAATTTTAGAAAATTTCTACCATCGCAAAGTTCTCTCATGCTCATTTGCAATCAGTCCCAGCTTCTACCTCTAGTCTCAGGGAAACATTGCTTTCTTTCTCTATAGATTTGTATTTTCTAGAAATTTTGTTTAAATGAAATAATACAATATGTAGTCTTTTGAGTCTAGCTTCTTTTGCTTTGCATAATATTTTTGAGGTTCACTGATGCAGCGTGTATCAGTAGTTCATTTCTTTTTGTTGCCAAATAGTGTTACATTGTTCACATATACCACATTCTGCTTATGAATTTTGATTGCATTGGATATACTTTTTGGCTAATATAAATAGAGTCACAATAAACATTTGTGCACAGATTTTTAGTTGGGCGTATATTTTCATTTCTCCTGAGTAGTTACCCTAGGAGCCAAATTGCTGGGTCACATGGTAAATATATGTTTCAATTTTATGAAAATGCCAACATTTATAAAAATGGCTACACCAATTTACATTCTCACCAGGAATGTATGAGGGTTTGAATCTCTCCACATCCTCTCCAACACTTGGTATTGTCAGTCTTTTTGTATTTTAGTTATTCTAGTGAGTATGCACTGGTCTCTCACTGAGATTTTAATTTGTATTTCCCTGCTGACTAATGATGTTGATCATGTTTTTACATTCTGTTAAGACATTCATATGCCTTCTTGGGTGACGAGTGTTTTTAAATTTTAGAGACAAGTCTTTCATCGGATATATAATTTATACATGTTTTTCATTGTATATGGCTTATGCTTTCCTTTTCTCAGTGATGTTTTTGGAAAAGCAAAAGTTTTTAATTTTTAAATTCTTACTTGGGAAGCTGAGACAGGTGGGTTACTTAGGCCCAGGAGTTCAAGTGTAGGTAGCACGGGCAACATAGTGAGATCCTATCTCTAAAAAATAATATTTTAATTTTGAAGAAGTTAATTTATAATTTCTTTTTCTCTTTAAGATCCTGCTTCTCTTTAAGATCTTGCTTTTGGTGTCACATTAGTGCCCATGGTGACAAAAATTTTAGATTTTCTTCTAGTAGTTTTATAGTTTTTGCTTTTATGTTTAAATTTGCAATTGATTTTGGGTATTTCGTTAATTTTTTATGTGATATGAGAAAAAGATAAGTTCTTTTTTTGTATATGAATATTCAATTCTTCTGTAATCATTCTCGAAAAAGGCTATCATTTCTCCCACTGAATCACCTTGGTACATTTTACTGAAAAACAGTTGACTATAAATATAAGAGTTTCATTCTGGGACTTCCTATTCTGTTCCATTGATCTATCTATATGTTTATATTGCAATACCTGTCCCATATCTGTCAAGGTAAGCTATCTTGATTAGTGTTACTTTGTGGTAAGTTTTGAAACCAGGAAGTGAAAAGTCATCCAAATGACTATCTCAAATCTGCTGTTGATCTTCTCTAGCAAGATTTTCATTCAAGTTATTTTACTTTTCAAATCTAGAAATTCCATTTGTTATAGTTTTTATATCTCTGTTGAGATTCCCCCATTTTTTTTAAATAATCTTCTAACTTTAGAACAGTTTTAGATTTATAGAACATTTGCAAGAATACTATAGAGTTCTCAGGTAGCCCAAACCAAATTTTCTATTGTTAACCTATTGTATGTTCCACTACTAATGAACCAGTTTTGATCCATTATTATTAAAACCCAAACTTTACTCAGATTTCTTTAGTTTTTACCTAATGTCCTTTCTCAGTTCCAGGGCCCCATCCAGGATATTACATTACATTTAGTCATTATTTCTCCTCAGCCTCCTGTAGACTGTGACAAATTCTCAGACTTTTTGTGATTTTAATGACCTCGACTTTTTTTAAAGTAATGATTAGGTATTTTGTAGACCGTCCTTTGATTTTAATTTGTCTGATGTTTTTCTCATGGTTAGAGTTTGACTGAAATTATGGGCTTTTGGGAGTAAGACTGCAGATGTATAAGTACTATCCTCATCACATAATATCCAGGGCACATACTATTAACCTGACATATCACAGATAACATTAACCTTGATCATCTGGCTTTAGAAGTATGTGGTTTCTCCACTGAAAAGTTGGTTTTTGTTCCCAAATTCTATACTTCCTTTCTTCAGAAGGAAGCAATTATGTACATTCTACACTTAGATACAGAGAGTTACCTCCACCTCTTTGAGGTGAGAGTATTTACTAAACGATTTGAAATTCTTCTGTAAGGGAGATTTGTCTATTTTCCCTTATTTATTCAACAATTTGTTCCTATTAGTAGGGAGGTGGATATTTATTTTTACTTTGGGCTATAATCCAATACTACAATATTTATTTTGTTGCTGAAATTGTTTCAGATTTGTCCATTGGGAGCTCTTTCATTTAGATCTTGTGTTCCTTTGCCATACCTCCATTATAATGGTTTTCTGAGCATTTTCTTACTCTATGACCCTACAAGTCACTCCAGGGTCATCTTGTATATCCCTGCCCCAGCCATTTCTTCAAGGACTACTATGTTCTTCCAGTGGAGAATAATATTAGAAACTAAAATCTGAGTGCTGGTGTCTCTATTTGTCTTCACACTGTCATTACATTTTCCTTTAATTCTTTGAATGTATTTATAATAATTATTTGGCATCTTTGCTGATGCCAACATTTGGACCTACTAGATTTCATTTCTAATGACTGCTTTTTCCCTGAGTAAGGCTCACATTTTCCTATTTCTTTGAATGTCTCAATTTTTTGTTGTTGAAAATTAAATTGTGATAATTTTAATAATTAAATTATGACAATATATTGTGGCAAATCTGGATTCTGATTTCCCCCCATGGAAATCTTTTTAAAACTCACCTGGATTTAATTTATGGAATCCGTCTCTCCAATGGTGTGAAGCCATTGATGTCGATGTCTCTGCTTAGATATTTTACTCTTATTTTTATTTTTCACTTGACTTGTTAGAAGCTTGCTCCCAAGTCTGCATAGTATATCTTGCTTATTTTTCAGGCAATGATGGAGATGTTGTCCTTAAAATGTTCCATCCCTAAGGCATCCACCTCTCCCAGTGGACCAGTGTGCAGGTTGAGAAGTGCATTACAAGTTCAGGCTGTTATGAATTCTGTCTCAGCTTCTCTCTTCTACCAGGACTCTCAGATCTCCCTTGCCTCTCAGCTCTCCCTTGCACATGTCAGTAATATTCTAGTTAGACAGAGACGTATGAAAGGCTCATACATTCCTTCTCTGACTTTCTTTAGTATCTCCTTGTTAAACTCATGGCTGGTCCACCACTCTCACCAACTAGGACTGCAAGCTTTGGCTAGCAGAGCTGTGGATTTTCTCTTTTATTTTCTACCAAAGGTATTACTTTTATTGACAGTGCTGACAGGTATGGATTTTCCTTTTTGTCCAAATTGAGTCAGCCTCCCATGGCAAGGAAGCTGCTGTTTTTCATGGTTCACCCAATTCTGACCCTACCATAGAACCAAGTGAGGGGAGGTAGCAGATGTAGATGGGTGTAGCCCCAACCAAAAACGCTGAAGATTTCTACTGTTCTATCCTAAATTTCTGGGTTTCTTTTTTTCATGAATAAAGACCTTTCAATTTTTCATTTACCTTTGCTTTAGTCAATTTTCAGAGCACTGATATGGTTTTGTGGGTTTTTTTTTAAACAGGTTTATGTTTTTTGTTGGGGAGAGTATCAGCTTATCTCTTCACTTTGCTATAGCTAAAAGTCTGTCTACTACAATTTCTCAATAATTATTTATTTTAATAAAACAATTATAGTCTCGTTTAGCATATAGTCCTAACAGATATGGACTCAGTAAATGTATTGTCCTGTTATCACTAGATACCGGAAACCTAAAATCTGATATTTTACAGAATAAGTGACTACTGCATGGGAAACTTAAGAAAAGAGGTAGTGGGTATGCAAAAGAAATGTCTTCTCTAATTTTTTTCAGCCTCAATCTAGTTAGTAATTTCCTTGTTATATTCCAGATAAGCATCTGACGGAAGAAGCCCACACTCCTCCACTGGTTCACCACCAACAGTTTATAAGCCCCCAGTCAGTTACTCCTTTTCACGGTCATCGAAAAGGGCAGTCTAAATGAATCTTACATCTGGACCAAGGAAAAGCCACAGGATGGATAATTGGGATCCTGTCCTCTAATGGGGAAATCCAGAGGCTCTAAGATTTTGCATATCATAAACACTTTTCTATTTTTTTTAAATTAGAATTTTTACTTTGTCAATTAAGATTTTTTTTAAATAGCCATACTGGCCATCAACCATCATCATCATTATGATAGTAGCAAAGACATCCTATCACCCCTAAAACAGGGAGAGTTTACTAGCTAACAATGTTTGTAATTTAAATATTTTTTCTATATGACAGGATTTTTAGTATCAAGTATTATACATCACTAGGAGGGGCCCAGTAACATATCTGGGGTTTCACAGCCTGGGCTGATGTCTCAATATGCTGCCAGATGGCTCCATCAGAGCCCATCCTGCCCCTGAGGGGTGCAGACATTGCAGTTTACATTTCAGACACTAGGCAAACTACTCACTAGGCCATCAGCTGCATCTCCCTTTAACAACAGGATTTCTTAGTCATACTTCTGTCTTATCCTGGATTTCCTAGAAAACAGAACCGAAGGAAGAGCTTGTATGCTGATGCTTTAGGGGTTGGTGTAATCCCAGAGAAGCAAAAATAAAGAAAAAAGGGAAGAAAAATTAGAAAGAAGTACATTACTGATCTGGCTGCAATTTCACACACAAGAAAACTCAGCTATTTAGATGTATAGGATGTCTCCAGAGAGGTTATCAACAATCCCTGTGTCTTACAAAATTCTTCAGTGGCAGGGAAGTTGGTTGATTTATCTTCTGGTTCCTTCCTTGGTGAAAGATCATCCCATGAGATACTGGGGCTTTGCTACCTGTACCCTCCAGGTAGCCACTAGGAAACCAGAGTTGCCATGGGTCTGGTAGGTTTGGGTCCTGTAGCTGTTGCAGCACTCACCAAGGTGGGTAATGGAACCCATGCTGCACTCTGCAAAGGGTCAGGGTGTGACCTGATGGACCCTTGCTTCCTATACATTCCTATGTTCACCAACCAGGAAGCTTCCTGATCCCATTCTTCAGAGTTTTTATCTAGGTCTCATTATGTAGGCACAATTGATGAAATTACTGGCCATGTTGTTGAACTCAATCTCCAGCCATCCTCTCACACTTCCAATCTCTCACTAGTTTTCCTGGAAACTAGCCTTCATCTTCAAGCTATACAACCCCTTTCCTTGCTCCCACTATGAGTTATCTCATTAGCATAAACTCTAGTGTGGTCCTTAGGGGCTCATTATTAGCAACAAAAGACCCTCCTAGCTCTCAGGAAATTCCAAGGGGGTTTGAAGCTGTATGTCAAATACTAGGAGAAAAGACCAAATTCTTTCTCATACCACAACACAACCAAGTGAATCTAGGGAGAATATATAAACCATGTCCAGTATGATTGCTAAATGGCTTTCCATGACACCTGCTTCTTCATGGTACTTGCTTACAGATGGAAATCACAAAGTACCTCTAGGTATATGAAGACAAGTACTCAAAAATTAATGAATTACCCCAGTATGAGACA
Source organism: Theropithecus gelada (assembly GCF_003255815.1). NCBI lineage: Eukaryota > Metazoa > Chordata > Mammalia > Primates > Cercopithecidae > Theropithecus > Theropithecus gelada. The sequence goes on from NC_037673.1 coordinate 65,057,590, forward strand.
TTTTTGCAAATGCATTAGTTGTTCACTACACTGCAAACCACTAAATTTTTATTATAGAGGAGACCAATACTGCTTTTTGAAAAAGGTCATTAGATTAAAAAATTTTTCTAGAAATCATTTTGCAGTCCCTGTTATAGAGCATGATCCTTTTTTTGTGTGATTATCTAAATGTATTCATGCCTTTGGACAGGATTGCAATGCAATTAACATTTCCTTAGACCCAAAGTTTAAATTACCTGAAAAAAAGAATATATTGAAAAATACATATATATTGAAAAAAAAAGAATAATATTATTAATTTGTTAGTCTAAGTGTAGACTAACAATCTCTGCACTTAAGGGAAGAAAGTATAAACTAAAAATACATAAATAAAGTAATTTGTATCTAAATATTAAGCCCATATTCCCTGGCAATTTAGTCAGTATCTAATAGATGTCAGTAATTTTATTACATGTTATCCTGACAAATACAGTAATTCCGGGAGATAGGAATCTTTATTCCAATTTTATAAGTGAAAGAATTGAAGCTCTGAGGTTAAAAATTGATCACGTAGATGCTGCATGGAAAAATAAGAATTAAAATCCAGGACAAGCGACTTCAAGGTTGGTCATCTGTTTCTTCTCTCTACTGCTTTTTAACAAGTAGCTTTTCAACACTCCAAGAATCTGAAGTTTTGAAGCTCCCTTATGTTTTTTACAGAATCGATAAAATACTCTCAAAAGGAAAATAATCCTCCCAAATGCTGTGACTTTTTCATGAAGCTAAAAAAGTACTCCTTCCCCAAGTTTAGAGCAGAGTGGTTTCAAACACCTCTTTCCTTCTGACTTGCACTTGTTGCACTGTTATCTTTCTTGATCTCATCAGCATTCATATGGAAACATTTACTCACCTTAGCCATATTGTAGGCTTTGTACCAAATAATTCCCATTAAATCTTTTTTTTCCAATTCATTTTGGCCCTTGCCCACATGCTACTTCATGGGAAGATTGAATTTTTTAGGATGTGCTTTGCTCATCAATTAGATGGTACGGTCCTGGAGAGAAGGGACTAATTTTGCTACCAGTGTTAGCCAATAGCTTGCATTTAATTGATACTTTTTGAATGGAAATTCACACCATTCAATGAATGCTGAGAAGCAATGGCCTCATCTAGGAATGATCTGTTTATTGCCCTCTGCCTCACACAGTGAATCTCTTTCATGCCGTTTCCTCAACATGAAGATGGAGTCACTTGTCAATAATGCAAATAACAAGAAGGTGATTGGTGAAAGAAAGGGGGCAAACAGGGTCACGGGTGAACACTTTTGACTTGGAATAAGTAGGCAATTTGGGCCCACAATAATGGGAAGGCGGTTTGGCACTGGAAACATATTGCTTTCAGCATAACTGTCCCTCTCACAAGAGGACAGAAGGAACATTGTAATTAATGAGTTCCTTCAAAGAAAACAAATGTAAAGAATTTATCAGAGCACCTTAATGTTGCTGATGGCTGCATCTGTGAAAAACAGGGAACAGGTTTGTCTCCTGGGACTTGTCAGGGGTTAGTTGCTTTCAGCTTCTTTTTGACTTTCTCTAGAACAATGTTGATCCTAACCATTTTGGTTCTTGAGTGTGCACACTATCTAAAAGCAATCTCTAACTCTTACAAGGCTCTTATTACCCAAAATGGTTATATGTAAGGTGAAAACTGCTCCTAGGGTAATTTTAACTGGGGTGTCCAGCTCAGAATTGCCTAGCACTAATGTGGAAGTGGGGAGCATAGTGTGGAATAAATGCAATGGCTGCAAGGTCAAGGCTTTTGGGCTCAACACACAGGAAGACACCTGGCAAGGCAAAGGATGGTTTCAACATCTCCATGGAAACAGAGCTCAGGTCCACTTGGTCTACACATCACCTTTGAAAACAAAGATCACAAAACAAGGCCAGTGATTTTTATCAATAAATATGAGAATTCAAAAATCTGTTTGAGGAAGCCAGGCCAATTCAACGAGGAAAGAATAATCTTTTTAACAAATGGTGCTGGGACAACATGATATCTACATGCAACAGAACAAAGCTAGGTTTCTCTTCAAAACAAACATAAGAATAAAAATGTAGGAGGAAAACTTTAGGACCCTGGATTAGAAAAAACTTTCTCAAATATGATATCCAAAGCACAAGAAACAAAAGAAAAGAGAGATAAATTGTACTTCATGAAAAGAAAATAATCTTGCTTCAAAGGAAACCACCAAGAAAGTGAACAAGCAACCCAAAGAATGGGAGAAAATATTCGCTATTGCAGCTCAATAATAAAATGTCAAGTAACCCAATTATAAAAGGTACAAAGGATCTGAAGAGATTTTTTTCCAAAGAAGATATACAAATGGTCAATAAGCACATAAAGAGATGCTCAACATCATTAGCCATCAGGAAAATACAAATCAAAACCACAATAAGAAACCACTTCGCCTGCACTAGGATGGCTATAATCAGACAGATAGATGATAACGCGTGTTGGTGAAGATGTGGAGAAATTAGAACCGTCATCTATTGCTGGTGGGAAAGTAAGGTGAGCAGCTGCTTTGGAAACCTTTGGAAGGCCGATCCTCAAATAATCAAATTTAGAATTTTCCTTAAAACCCAGAAATTTTTCCTGTATGTATACCTAAGAGAAATGAAAACATACAACCACTGAAAAATGTGTACATAAATGTTCATAGTAGCATTGTTTATAGTAGGCAAAAAGTAGAAATAACCCAAATGTTCATCAATGAATGAATGGATAAATAAAATATTGTATATCCTACAATGGAATGTTATTCAGCAAGAAAAAGAAATGAAGTATTGACACATGCTACATGTGTCAGTGTATCTAGATGAATCTAGATGAATGTGGAAAATATCATGCAAGTGAAAGAAACCAGTCCAAAACGACCACATATTGTATGACTCAATTTATTTGAAATATCCATAAAGGTAAATCTGTAGAGACAAAAAGTAGATTAGTCATTACCTAAGGCTGAGCAAGAGGGGTTAGTAGAGAGACTATAGGGAGTGACTGCTGATGGGTATGAGGGTGAAGGGGTGATGAAAATATTCTAGATTGCGGTAACAATGTAATTGTGGTAAGGGTTGCACAATTCTGTGAATGTACTAAAAAATGTGCTGCGCACATCAAATGAGTCAATTGTATGGTATGCAAATTATATCTCAAGTGCTATTTAAAAATCTGTTTGAACTCACTAGAATAATTCATAGCATAACTAAACAAGCAGCTTTAACAGGAAGGTTTATTTATATATTTTATTTTGTCAGAAATTGTTTTTAAAAAGTTATTTAATATAATTTTCTTAACCTAACTTAATAATATTCAACCTAAATAATGCTTCAAATAACCATATTATTAAAAAGTCAAGATAGAAGTAAATGTATTTTATTTGATAATGTATTATGTTTATATAGATTAATATGCATTTATTAACATATTTAATTATTATTAAATATTAACTTCAAATATTAGTTTATCAGTATTATTACTTCATTAAATATTCAAATATTTCAGATAAAATTAATAAAATATATGTACTATATGTTTTAATATAGGAATATATTTTCTAAAAATATACATATTTATAAACATAAAAATATAAATGCACTTTAATAAGCATATTAAAATGTATATATTTTAATAATTCTTACTGATAATAACTTATCTCTTGGATTTTTAAATACACTATTACTACATTTAGTAATAGCAAAAAACATAAAATGCTTATTTGAAGGCAAAAATATTCTCACATGAATATTTTGTCCTGTAAAATAACAAATACAATTTCCAGAAGCAATGAAACTTTAAAAAATTATTTGTTGTTTTGGTCATTGTTTTCTATATGTGTTGTCTCAAGAATGCAGACATTCTTTGCCTGCCACTATGTAAGATGTCCCTTTGTTCTTCCTTGATCTTCTGCCATGATTGTGAGGGCTCCCCAGCCATGTGGAACTGTGAGTTCATTACATCTCTTTTCTTTATAAATTACCCAGTCTTAGGTATGTCTTCATTAGAGCATGAGAACAGACTAATACACTATTCTAGAGAACGACAACCAAAATCTAGACTCAACAGCAATAACCACAGTGTGCAAGCATGTAATCAAAACTGTTACTAAATAAGAAGAGGAAAAATGTGACCATAATGAGGAGAAAAAGTGATCAATAGAAACACTCAGATACAGCACAGACGTTAAGACAGCTATTATGAATGTAAAGTATGCAGACGGAAAATCTCTGCAAAAGAAAAAATAAAACAAACTATAAAAAAGAGCTAGATGAACATTATAATTCTGAAAGATATAATAACTGAAAAAAAATGCCCTGGATGGGTATAACAGCAGATTGAACACTGCTGAAGAAACGATGAGTGAACTTAAAGGCAGGGCAATGGGAGCTATCCAAATGATCCAAATAAAACTACAGAAAATAAAAATAAACAGAACCTCGGTGACTTGTAGTACAATGAGCTACATATTTATAACTAGAATCCCACAAGCAGAGAAGGGAGAAATTGGGGAAGAAAAAATATTGGAAAATATCACAGGCAAATTCTTCACAAATATAATGAAGACCATAAACCTTCATATCTAAATAGTTCAGCGAATCCCCAAAGATAATGACCAATGAAAACTGCACCTAGACATATCATAGTCAAATTGCTAAGAATAAAAATAAGGAGAAAATATTAAAAGCAACCAAAGTAGGAAAAATCATAAAATATATTAAATATAATTTTACATATAGGTGCACAACAATAATGATTACTAATTTCTCTCAGAAGTAAGACAAACCAGAACATAAAATCCCATCTTCAAAACCCCGAAAGGGAAAAGTTCAATATTAAGTTAAAAAATATTTTACAAGATTGAAAGAAAATAAAGACACTTTAAAATAAATCAGGCAGAGTGTGGTGGCTCAAACCTGTAATCTCAGCACTTTGGGAGGCCAAGACAGGCAGATCACTTGAGGTCAGGAGTTCAAGACCAGTCTTGCCAACATTGGGAAACCCTGTCTCTTCTACAAAAATTAGCCAGGAGTGGTGGCATGGCCTGTAATCCCAACTACTTGGGAAGCTGAGACAGGAGAATCACTTGAACTCTGGAGGTGGAGGTTGCAGTGAGCCGAGATCGTGCCATTGCACTCCGGCTTGGGCTACAAGAGCAAAACTCTATCTCAAAAATAAAAAAAAAATAAAAAATTAAAGTTAAAATAATTCAGATAAAATTCAAGAGAGTTTCCTAAAAATAGAATTGCTCTACAGGAAATGATAAAGGAAGGTCTTCGAGCTCATAGAAAATGACAGCAGTAAAATACTCAGATATATGTAGAAAGAAACAAATAGCACATAAATGGCATATGTAAATATAGAAGACTTAAACTTTGAAAAATTCTTCAAAAGACAATTGACTGTTTAAAGCAAACAAAAAATGTATAGCGGGGCCTATAATCTATGAAGAATAAAACTATATAACAGCAATAAGACTAAAAATAAGTAAAAATAAACCAAAGAATAGTGTTGCAAAGTTCTTATACTATAAGGAAAATGGTATAATATTAATTCAAATTAGACTATGAATAGTTAAAGATGCATTTTACAATTCCTAGAGCAAGCACATGCACACACACACCCAAACAAAAGGGTGTAATAAAAAAGACAATAGAGGAAATAAAGTGGAATAATAAAAAATAATTGATGAATCAAAGAGGAAGGAGAAGGGGAATGAATTAAAAAGCCGGCTGGACAAGTAACAAATAAATGGCAAAATGATATCAATTACTGTTACTTAAATATAATCATATCAATAATTTTATAAATGGATAAAGTTTTTCAGTTAGAAGGGAGAGATTTTCAGGCTGAATAAAATTTGTCTGTATAGTGTTTATAACATATGTACTTTAAGTACAAAAATATAAATTAAAAATAAAAGATTTGAAAAAATACACCATGCAAACACAAATCATAAGAAAACTGAAGTGCTACATTAATATCAGATGATATATTAATCAAGACAAAGGTTATTTTTAGAAGCAATATAGAAGCTAAGAAGACATCAAAATCCTGAATGTGGCTGCACCAAATAACAAAGCTTCAAAATATATAAAGAAAAAAATGACAGAGCTAAAGGGAGAAATAGGCACATCCAGAACATTCATTGGAGATATTTAATGCTACTTTGTCAGTAATTGCTAGAACAAGTAGACAAAAACACCAACAAACAAAAAACACCATAATAGCATTTGAATAACACTGCCAAAAAATTGACCTAACTCATATCTATAGACCACTAATAACTGCATAATACGCATTTTTTTCATGAACGTGTTTCTTTCCATGAACATTTATTTCTTTAAAAATGTTCATGAAATATTCACAGATTGACCAAATTCATAATAATAAAATAATATCCAATAAATGGCAAAGGATTGAAATCATACAGAGTATGTGGTCTTATCTCAAACCACCCCATCAAAAAGTGGATGAAGGATATGAACAGAAACTTCTCAAAAGAAGACATTTATGCAGCCAACAGACACATGACAAAATGCTCATCATCACTGGCCATCAGAGAAATGCAAATCAAAACCACAATGAGATACCATCTCACACCAGTTAGAATGGCAATCATTAAAAAGTCAGGAAACAACAGGTGCTGGAGAGGATGTGGAGAAATAGGAACACTTTTACACTGTTGGTGGGACTGTAAACTAGTTCAACCATTATGGAAAACAGTATGGCGATTCCTCAAGGATCTAGAACTAGAAGTACCATATGACCCAGCCATCCCATTACTGGGTATATACCCAAAGGATTATAAATCATGCTGCTATAAAGACACATGCACACGTATGTTTATTGTGGCACTATTCACAATAGCAAAGACTTGGAATCAACCCAAATGTCCATCAGTGACAGACTGGATTAAGAAAATGTGGCACACATACACCATGGAATACTATGCAGCCATAAAAAAGGATGAGTTTGTGTCCTTTGTAGGGACATGGATGCAGCTGGAAACCATCATTCTCAGCAAACTATCACAAGAACAGAAAACCAAACGCCACATGTTCTCACTCATAGGTAGTAACTGAACAATGAGATCATTTGGACACAGGAAGGGGAACATCACACACCAGGGCCTATTGTGAAGAGGGGGGAGTGGGGAGAGATAGCATTAGGAGATATACTTAATGTAAATGACAACTTAATGGGTGCAGCACACCAACATGGCACATGTATACATATGTAACAAACCTGCAGGTTGTGCACATGTACCCTAGAACTTAAAGTATAATAATAATAAAAAAAGAATTAGTCAGAGATGGCACAGAAGGATTTGAATTCTGTAGCAGTAAAAACAGTACAGTCATCAACTTAGCTCTTTAGTTTGTTTATGTTGTAATTCATCTAGTTCCAAATATTCTGACCAAAACTTAAAAACAATAACAAAAAATTCTCTGTAGCTTTCTGTGCTTACCAACAGATAAATTTTAAAAGTGTAAGTTGAATCATAGCTACCAAGCTAACAGTGGAATGCAATCTGAACGCTTCAAAGAGAATAAAATCCGAATATGACCAGCATGTTAAAAAAAAAAGATAATTAAGAGGTTATAGAAAAGTTATGCAGCTAAATTTGCAATTTTTGATAAAAGAATAAACTTCATTGAAAAAAACACCTCCCAAAACAGACAAAATAAAATATGCAAGGAGAAATAAGAAATCTAACTAGCCCTATGTCTGTTACAGCAATTGAATTTGTAAGACAAAAAACTTCACAAATAAGACTTCACACAAGGATGGCTTTCATAATTAATTGTAAACATCTGTTTTTGAAAGAAATGATACAATTTTACATATACCCTCTTCAGAAAATTGTGAAGGGACTAGCTCCCAACTTATGTAATGAGGCCAGCATAACACTGATATTGAAACCAGACAAATATATTTCAAGAAATGTAAAGATATAGATGTAATAATCCACAACAATATAATAGCAAATTGTGTCTATGCATTAAGACTAAGAAGGATTTCTCTCAGGAATACAACACATTAAAAGAAAAATAAAATTTGATCATCTTAATAACTCTAAATTCACTACCCATTTATGATTTCTTTTTGAGTTAGCAAACTAGATATAGAAAATGTATTAGTCCATTCTCACACTGCTATAAAGAACTGCCCAAGATTGAGTAATTTATGAAGGAAAGAAGTTTAACTGACTTCTCTGCAGGGCTGGAGAGGCCTCAGAAAACTTACAATCATGGCAGAAGGGGAAGCAAACACGTCCTTCTTCGTGTGGCAGCAGGAGAGAGAAATGAGTGCCCAGCAAAGGAGGAAGCCCCGTACAAAACCATCAAATCTCATGAGAACTAATTCATTACCACAAGCACAGGAAGGGGGAAATCACTCTGTGATTCAATTATCTCCACCTGGTCCTTCCCACAACACGTGGAGATTATGGGAACTACAATTCAAGATGAGATTTGGGTGGGGACACAGCTAAACCATATCAGAAAAGTAACTTCAAAAGCCAATAAAGGGGTCCACAATAAATGTTACAGCGAACATCATATTTATTCATAAATAATTAAAGATGGTTTTATCTAAGATTGGGAATAAGATGGGAATAAAGTCTTCACTCTTTCTACTCACAATTGCACTGAAGATTCTGAACAGTCCATAAAACAAGCAAACAAACGGCATTAGTAAGGAGAAGTAAAACTTTTTACTCATAGGCAATATGCTTGTATAGGTAAAAAATCTTAAGGATTATACAAAAGAAAACAAAGTTTGCTAGAACTAAGAAGTGAGTTTAGTATTTATATAGGTTATAAGGCCAATATACAAAAATAAAATCTATTTTATAAACAAGTGAGGAACAAGTGAAAATAAATAAGTAATTTCATTTTAAAAACCTAAATACACAGGAAAAAATGAAAAAGCATAGGCTCTGACATAGTGTGATAACTAAAAATATTACTGAGAGAATTTAAAGACTTAATTAAATGGAGGAATAAACTATGTTCATGCACTGGAAAACTCAAGACTGCTTAGATGGTGATTCATGTCTAACTCATCTGTATTTCAAAAAGTCCCCAATCAAAATTTCAGCAAACTTTTTGTTTTTCTAGAAATTGGCTGGCTAATTGCAAGCTCATGCTGGAAAGTCAAAAGATCTAGAATAGTCAAAATAATATCGAAAGAAAAAAAAGAAAGAAACAAGTTGGACGACTTTTCTATCTGATTAAGCCAGGCAGGTCTTTATATTAAGTTAGGTCTTTAAATTAAGATTTAATGTAAAACTACAGAAATTAAGACAGTGTGGTAATGGTGAAAGTAGATGGTAAATGATAAAGTAGAAATAAATCACTGCAACAGTAGACAGAGTCCCAAAATGGACCCACCTACATATGTTAAGGTGGCCATCCTTTAAGATGGCCTCTAATGATCCCCACGCTCTGTATTCACAACTGTCTGTAGTCCCTTCTCACACTATATGAAGATTGGTTCATGTGACTAATGGAATATGACATACTTTGTCTGCCATGTCAATCTGCTGTGTAAACCATTTAGTGATTTTTTTTAAAGTTCGTGTACATTTCAGCTTAGAATGTCACTTGTTTTCTTTCCATAGTTTCTGTTTACTATTTACTGGTTTCCTTTAATTCTTTGAGCATATCCTAATAGCTGCTTTGAGGTTTTTGTCTGCTAAATTCATTACCTGGACCCACTCAGAGTCAGTTTCTACTGATTTCTATTTTTCTCCGTGGAGAATGGACCACCCCTTCAAGTTTCTTCCTATATCTGGAATTTTTTTATATTGAAAATTGGATTTGGTGGATAAAAAATGTATAATTATACAATCTATTTTGTTATTGTGAAATTTGACTTTTTTTTTAATTTTAGTAAGTATAAACTTTCCCTAAACTGCAAAATCTGTCTCCCCTGTAGTGTGTAGACACTGATGATTCTGCTTAATACTTGAGGGGTGGTGTGTGGGGGCATTTGGGTTCAATAAAGATCTTCGCAGCAACTGTATAGCTCAGCAATCAGCCAGTTATTTGGGCAGAGTCTACGTTCAGACACATCAAGTCTGTGAGGCCCTACCTTCTGCTGCCTGAACTGTGTGTGGGTTGTGAATTACAACTGTCTAAATTGTGTGTGGGTTGAGGAATGCCGCTAATAGAAAAGTTTTCTGCAAATGTACCCCGTTCCCCTGTGCGAGAGTTGCTTGAAATGGAACCAGAAACTGCCAAATTTAACCCAGCTGTGAGAACTTACCACGAGAAGGTCAGAGTCACCGTAGAAGTAGTGGGACAGGGGAAATTTAAAGGTGTTGTTCGAAGTAACAGGATTGCCAAATCTGCAGCAGCAAGAAGAGCCCTCCGAAGCCTCAAAGGTAGTCAACCTCAGGTTCCCAACAGCTGAAACCCCTTTTTAAAATTCAAAACAAAGAAACGAAACAAAAAAAGGGGGGGAAATTATTTAAATTGGAAGGGATGACTTAAAGTTGATATTGAGCTGAATGCATTGAAGGCAGAATTTAAAGTTTGTTTGATAACAAGATAGACAACAGAATAAAACATTTAAGATATGTATAACATTTTGGAACTAATGGTAGTTTTTATTTTTTTGCGCAAACACAATCTTGTCTTCTTTCCTCACTTCTGCTTTCTTTAAATCACAAGAGTACTTTAATGATGACATTTAGCAAGTGTTCAAAATAATTGAGTTTTTTTGGGGTTTTTTTGTTTGTTTGTTTTTTGTTTTTGAGTTTAATTTATGTCAGTTTTGCTTAGTGTTAGAAGGCCATGGAGCTTAAACCTCCAGCAGTCTCTAAGATGATGTAGATTATTCTCCGTCTCTCCATGTGTGCAGTGGTGCCAGTCCTGCAGTAGTTGATAAGCTGAATAGAATGATAAGGTTTTCGAGAAGAGAAGCGTGCTAATGTTGTCTTTTCTTTCCATGTTACACTGTGTAAGGTGATGTTCCTGGTCGCTGTTGCACCTGATAGTAAGGGACAGATTTTTAATGAACATTGGCTGTCATGTTGGTGAATCACATTTTAGTTTTCTAATGCCACAGTCTTGCATAAAAAACATTCTTGCCTTAAAAGTAAAACCTTCATGGATATTCTTTAATCTCTGATCTTTTTGGAAAAATGTTTTACATTGCCTTCGTTTTATTATGTATTAGATGCTGAGACAGCGTGATACTTACAACTCACTAGTATAGCTGTAACTTATTACAGGATCATACTAAAGTTTCTGTCATGTCTACTGAAGACATTTTAAAAACCAGAATATGTAGTCTACAGATATTTTTTATCATCATAAAAATGATCTTTGGCTAAACACCCCATTTTACTAAAGACCTCCTGCTAGGTAGTTCCAATGATGGAAATGCCTTGTGGCAAATAATTTTGCCTTCTAGGTTGTTGCTCCAACAAAATAAACCTTAGACATATCACATCTAAAATATTCTGCAGATTTTATAATTGATTGCTTACTTATTTAAAGAAGCAAAACAGAGCACCTTTACCCTTAGCCTCCTCACATAAATTTCTTACTGTACTTTTCATAATGTTGCATACATGTGTCATGTACCAAAGCTGTGATGTTAATGCCGTGAAAGTTTAACGTTTGTGATAAACTGCCATAATTTTGATACATCTGTGATTTAGGTCATTAATTTAGATAAACTAGCTTATTATTTCTGTCTTTGGAAAAGGAAAAATAAATTTTTTAGGCATTTGCCTAAGTTTCTTTAATTAGACTTGTAGGCACTCTTCACTTAAATACCTCGGTTCTTCTTTTCTTTTGCATGCATTTTTCCCCTGTTTGGTGCTATGCTTGTATATTATGCTTGAAATTTTAATTTTTTTTGCACTGTAACTATAATACCTCTTAATTTACCTTTTTAAAAGCTGCGAATCAGTCTTGCACTCCCATCAACATACCAGCAGAAGTTTGCTGCAATTTGCCCCATTAATTATGCCTGAAGTTTAAGAAAGTTGAGCAGAGGTGTCTCATATTTCCCAGCACATGATTCTGAAGTTGAAGCTTCATGGAATACTGCATTTATGTGTGTGTGACATTTGAATACTGTCCTTCCTGCTTTATCTGCATCATCCACCCACAGAGAAATGCCTCTGTGCGAGCGCACCCACAGAAAACTGTCAGCTCTGCTTTCTAAGGAACCCTGAGTGAGGGAGATATTAAGCTTCTCCAGTGTTTTTTGTTGTCTCCAATCTTAAAATTAAATTGAGATCTAAATTATTAAATGGGTTTTTGAGCAAATTAGTTTAGGTGACTTGTTTTAAAAATATTTAATTCTGATTTGGAACCTTAGATGTCTACTTGATTTTTTAAAAAACCTTAATGTAAGATATGGCCTGTTAAAACGAAATAATTCTTGAATTATGTAACTATAAAAGCGTGCAGTTAACAAGTAAGGTTGGATGTAAATTTTACTGTGAGGGTGATTTGTGATCAAGTTTAACCACAAATCTCTTAATATTTATAAACTACCTGATGCCAGGAGCTTAGGGTTTTGCATTGTGTCTAATGCATACATCCCAGTGTTACGGGATTCTCCTGACTCCTGGCACCAAAATCAGATTGTTTTCACAGTTATGATTCCCAGTGGGAGAAAAATGCCTCAATATATTTGTAACCTTAAGAGGAGTATTTTTTTTTTTAGTACTAAAATGTTCAGACTTATAGACATGATTAGGTCACACATTGTCACGGGTTCAAATTTCCTTCTACCATTCAAAATGTTTTATCAACAGCAAACTTTAGCTCTTTCACTTTTTGTTGGAGAAAAATAGTGGATTTTAGTTTGACTCACAGTTTGAAGCATTCTCTGATTCTCTGGTTACTAAGTTAAAAAATTTTTTAAAGTATGAGTTAGACATATGAAATGGTTATGAACGCTTTTGTGCTGCCGATTTTTAATGCTATAAAGTTTTCCTCTGTTTAGCTTGTTGAAATGTTTTGCATCTGTCAATTAAGAAAAAATAATCACTCTATGTTGTTCCACTTTACATCCCTATATGCCATTCTTCTGTTCCTGTGATTGCAATGTGAGACCAAATGCAATATGGAAAAACCCACTAGTGGGGTGTGGTTGTGCTATGAGCACATGTGTAAAGGACTGGGGAGGTTTATCTTGAAAAAGCAACTGCAGAAATTCCTTATGATGATTGTGTGCAAGTTAGTTGACATGAACCTTCATTTGTAAATTTTTTAAAAAATACTCACTGCAGTCCTAACTATGCTGTGTTTTCTAATAGCTTTTCCCCTTCTGTTCTGTTCATGTAGCACAGATAAGCATTGCACTTGGTACCATGTTTTACCTCATTTCAAGAAAATATGCTTAACAGAGAGAAAAAAAAATGTGGTTCAGCCTTGCTGCTGTTTCGATTTATGGAATTTGAAAAAGATCATTATACTGCCTGCAATGTGTCAGGTACTCTCACAACTTAAATAGGTCATTTTTGTCTGTGGCGTTTTTACTGTTTGTGATATAAAAAAGATTTGTTAACTGAAGTCTGTGTTTTTAAAATGTTTGTCACATTTCTTTTCCGTTTTCTTTTATATTACGTGAAGTGATGAAATTTAGAACAACCTCTAACACTCCTGTAATTGTCTTTTAAAATATTGATATTTTTATTTGTTAATTATACTTTGCCCTCAGAAAGATTCTAATACCTTGCCTTGACAACACGAAACTTGAGGCTGCTTTGGTTCATGAATCCAGGTGTTCACCTGGCAGTCGGCTCCTTCAGTTGCTCCCTGGAGGCAGGTGGGGCCTGCAGAGGATCACTGGAATCCACACTGAGCGCAGTTCATACACAAGACCCTGTTGATTTAAAATATTGGATCTTGCTCTGTGAGGTGTCTAATTTCTTTACAAAAAATTTAAGCCACCAAACTGAGACTTTGATACCATTTTTTAACTGCATCTGAAATTATGTTAAGAGTCCTTAACCCATTTGCGTTATCTGCGAAAGAGAAACTCCTGTCATGTTTTTTACCTATATGGTTGTTTTAACTACATTTGAATAATTACATTTTTCCAACCACTGATTACTTTTCAGGAATTTAATTATTTCCAGATAAATTTATTTATTTTATATTGTACATGAAAAGTTTTAAAGCTATGTTTAATACCAAGACTATTAAAATGATTTTAAAAGTTGTTGGAGATACCAATAGCAGTATCTAGGAAATTTGCATGGAGATCACTGTATTTTCCACTAGCAGTGGAAATGACTTTTCACAACTAACTTGTAAATATATTTTAATCATCACTTGTTTTTTTTATCCCATTTTTATTTGGACATCAACCACAGACAATTTAAATTTTATAGATGCACTAAGAACTCACTGCAGCAGCAGGTTACGTAGCAAAAATGCAAAGGTGAACAGGAAGTAAATTTCTGGCTTTTCTGCTATAAATAGTGAAGGAAAATTACTAAAATCAAGTAAACCTAATGCATATAATTTGATTGACAATAAAATATTTACCATCACGTGCTGCAGCCATTTTTTTAAGGAACATGATGTCATTCATTCATACAGTAATCATGCTGCAGAAATTTGCAGTTTGCACCTTATGGATCACAATTACTTTGAGTTGTTTTTTTTGTAACAATTGTAGCCAAGTAAATCTCCAATAAAGTTATCATCTGTTAAAAAAAAAAAAAAGTGGAAAAAGACATGAACAGACACTTCTCAAGAAAAGACATACATGTGGCTAACAAGCATATGAAGAAAAGCTCAATATCACTGATCATTAGAAAAATGCAAATCAAAACCACAGTGAAATACCATCTCACACCAGTCAAAATAGCTATTATTAAAAAGTCAAAAAATAACAGATGTGGGCAAGGTTGCAGAGAAAAAGAAAAGAAATGATTATATACTGTTGGTGGGAGGGCAAATTAGTTCAACCACTGTGAAAAGCTGTATGGTGATTCCTCAAAGAGCTAAAAGCAGAAGTACCATAACACCCAGCAATCCCATTACTGAGTATATACCCAGAGGAATATTGATCATTCTACTATAAAGGCACATGCACATGAATGTTTATTGCAGCACTGTTCACAATAGCAAAGACATGGAACCAACCTAAATGCCCAACAATGACAGACTGGATAAAGAAAATGTGGTACATATACACCATGGAACATTATGCAGCCATAAAAAAAGAATGAGGTTATGTCTTTTGCAGGAACATGGATAGAACTAGAGGCTATCATCCTTAGCAAACTAATGCAGGAACAGAAAACCAAATACCGCATACTCTTACATATAAGTGTAAGCTTAATGATGAGAACTTAGGAGCACGAAGAAGGAAACAACCAAGACTGGCATCTACTTGAAGGGGAAGGCTGGGAGGAGGGAGAGGAACAGAAAAGATAACTGGACTGGACTTAATACCTGGGTGATGTAATAATATGTACTACAAACCCCCATGATGTGAGTTTATTTATGTAACAAACCTTCACATGTACCCCAAACCCAAAACAAAAATTTTAAAAAAAGAGAAAACAAACTAAGTCATTTCCAGATCTTTATGAATCCCAAGTTTATATCTCTAGCCAAATCTCTTCTCTAAAATCCAGATATAATTGATATTTAATATCTTTAATTGGACAGGACCTAAATTCAAGATAAATAATGGCAATCTCATTTTTTTCCTAAGCTTGCTTTTCTCCTGATTTCTTATTCTTGGAAAATGGTATCATGACTCATCCAGTTACCCAATCCAAAAGCCTGAGATGCTTCTTCAGTCTTCTCTCTTTATTATTTCTTATTTATTATTGGTTACCAATTATATACATTCTTATGTATTCTTTTTTCCTGATACTCTCCAACTCTATCACTTCCTTCCCAATGCTAGGACTACTGTCTTATTCAGAATTTCTTCATCTCTCTCTCTCTCTCTCTCTCTCTCTCTTTTTTTTTTTTTTTTTTTTGAGACAGAGTCTCACTCTGTCACCAGGCTGGAGTGCAGTGGCATGATCTTGGCTCACTGCAACCTCCGCCTCCGCGATTCCAGTGATTCTTCTGCCTCAGCCTCCCAAGTGACTGAGACTATAGGTGTGTGCCACCACATGTGGCTAATTTTTTTATTTTTAGTAGAGACCAGGTTTTATCATATCGGCCAGGCTGGTCTCAAACTCCTGACCTCGTGATCTACCCACCTCAGCCTCTCAAAGTGCTGGGATTACAGGCATGAGCCACCATGACTGGCTCAGAATTTCTTCATCTCTTAACTGGAATACTCAACAGTTCTCTAACTGGTCTCACTAACTTCAGTTGCTTATCCTTTACTAATTTTTAAATTAAGTAATGCTTTCCATACACATAGATTTTAAATTCATAAATCATTAAGTGCATAGTTAGATCAGTTTTGACAAATACATGCACTCAGATATCTCTCATTTTTAGCAAGAAAAAAAAATTTCCATTACTCTAAAGAGTTTCCTCATACCTCTTCCCAGTAAATTATCCCACCACCAGAAACAAGCACTGATCTGATGTCTATTGTGATAGATGTTTGTCATGGTTTAGAACTTCGTATAAATGAAATCACATACTATATACTTTTTTCTGTCTGACTTCTTTTACTTGACTTTATGTTTTTAAGCATCACTCATCATGTTGTGTTCATCAGTAGTTCTTTTTTTTTTGTTTGTTTGTTTGAGCAGTCTTCCACTGAAAGGACGCACTATAATATGTTCATCCAAACTCTTTAAATGAACATCTAGACAATTTCCAGGTTTTTTGTGTTATTATAAATAGTATTAACAAAGCTAATATGGGCATTCTTTTATAAGATTTTTTTGTTGATATAGGTTTTCTTTTTTTTGGAGAGGAGATAAAGATCTAGGATTGAAATTGCTGGGTCATACACTGGATTTTCATTTACTTTTTAAAAAACTGCCAAAGAATTTTCCAGTGTAGTTGCACACTTTATATTCCCATTTGTAATGTATAAGAATTCCAGTTGCTTCATGGCCTCTTTGATATTAGGTGTTTTTTGTTTGTCTGTTTGTTTTGTTTTTTGGTTAGCCATTCTTTTAGAAGTGTAGTTTTGTGTAGTTTTTAAAGTGGATAAAGTGTTTTCTGTGTTTCATTTGATATCCTCTATTGATGGTTTGCTATGGCTCCTTGTGTTAAATTTTTTTAGTAGTTACATAAGAGACTTCAATACACATCTCTCACTTATCAGAGTAAATATTCAAAAATGTTCAAATACTCCACAAAAATGTGAAAACCTTACTACAGTAGACTTTCCACTAAAAACCACCCACCCTTTGTGTTCTTTGTCATATGGTTCATTTCCATGTATGTCACAAAAATTGTATTGCATCTAAAAAATTTAAAGTCAGTAGTCTTTAAAGGTTATCATTGGTATATAAAGATATGAATACTTTCGTAAAGCTCCTTTCTATTCTGCAACATTTCAGTCTTCCTGGTACTCTTTCTTTCTTTCTGCAGAAGCAAGTTTCTACCTGGTATCATTTCTGTTCAACCAAAGAACTTCTTTCAGCTTTTCTTGAAATTTGAGTCTGCTGGACAAACAGAGAGCCAAATCATGAATGAACTTCCATTCACAATTGCTTCAAAGAGAATAATATACCTAGGAATCCAACTTATAAGGGATGTAAAGGACCTCTTCAAGGAGAACTACAAACCACTGCTCAGTAAAATAAAAGAGGACACAAACAAATGGAAGAACATACCATGCTCATGGATAGGAAGAATCAATATCATGGAAATGGCCATACTGCCCAAGGTAATTTATAGATTCAATGCCATCCCCATCAAGCTACCAATGAGTTTCTTCACAGAATTGGAAAAAAAACTGCTTTAAAGTTCATATGGAACCAAAAAAGAGCCCTCATTGCCAAGACAATCCTAAGTCAAAAGAACAAAGCTGGAGGCATCACGCTACCTGACTTCAAACTATACTACAAGGCTACAGTAACCAAAACAGCATGGTACTGGTACCAAAACAGAGATATAGACCAATGGAACAGAACAGAGCCCTCAGAAATAATATCACACATCTACAGCTATCTGATCTTTGATAAACCTGACAAAAACAAGAAATGGGGAAAGGATTCCCTATTTAATAAATGGTGCTGGGAAAATTGGCTAGCCATAAGTAGAAAGCTGAAACTGGATAAACCATAAAAAGGAATGTTTAATGGCATTTGCAACAACATGGATGAGACTGGAGATTATTATTCTAAGTGAAGTAACTCAGGAATGGAGTTATCATATGTTCTCACTCATAAGTGGGAGCTAACTTATGAGGCTGCAAAGGCACAAGAATGATACCGTGGACTTTGGGAACTCAGGGGAAAAGGTGGGAAGTGGTGGTAATTATACAAAAATTAATTCAAGATGGATTAGAGACTTAAATGTTAGACCTAATACCATAAAAACCCTAGAAGAAAACCTAGGTATTACCATTCAGGACATAGGCATGGGCGAGGACTTCATGTCTAAAACACCAAAAGCAATGGCAACAAAAGCCAAAATTGACAATTGGGATCTAATTAAACTAAAGAGCTTCTACACAGCAAAAGAAACTACCATCAGAGTGAACAGGCAACCTACAGAATGGGAGAACATTTTTGCAATCTACTCATCTGACAAAGGGCTAATATCCAGAACCTACAAAGAACTCAAACAAATTTACAAGAAAAAAACAAACAACCCCATCAAAAAGTGTGCAAAGGATATGAACAGACACTTCTCAAAAGAAGACATTTATACAGCCAACAGACACATGAAAAAATGCTCGTCATCACTGGCCATCAGAGAAATGCAAATCAAAACCGCAATGAGATACCATCTCACACCAGTTAGAATGGCAATCATTAAAAAGTCAGGAAACAACAGGTGCTGGAGAGGATGTGGAGAAATAGGAACACTTTTACACTGTTGGTGGGATTGTAAACTAGTTCAACCATTATGGAAAACAGTATGGCGATTCCTCAAGGATCTAAAACTAGAAGTGCCATATGACCCAGCCATCCCATTACTGGGTATATACCCAAAGGATTATAAATCATGCTGCTATAAAGACACATGCACACGTATGTTCATTGTGGCACTATTCACAATAGCAAAGACTTGGAATCAACCCACATGTCCATCAGTGACAGACTGGATTAAGAAAACGTGGCACAATACACCATGGAATACTATGCAGCCATAAAAAAGGATGAGTTTGTGTCCTTTGTAGGGACATGGATGCAGCTGGAAACCATCATTCTCAGCAAACTATCACAAGAACAGAAAACCAAACACCGCATGTTCTCACTCATAGGTGGGAACTGAACAATGAGATCACTTGGACTCGGGAAGGGGAACATCACACACTGGGAGGGGGGAGGGGAGAAGGATTGCATTGGGAGTTATACCTGATGTAAATGACGAGTTGATGGGTGCTGACGAGTTGATGGGTAGAGCACACCAACATGGCACAAGTATACATATGTAACAAACCTGCATGTTATGCACATGTACCCTCGAACTTAAAGTATATTAATAAAAAAATAAAAATAAAAATAAAATTCTTAATCCAAAAAAAGAAGGCATTCACTCAAAATTCATGAATGTAGACAGTTTTACTGCAATATGTTTACAACTAAAGTTAAAAGGAAATCTGTATATGTAAATTTGCAGCATCGAAGGGAGAAATTATCAACTGAATGAATTAGAGATTTTTTCTTTTTTTTCTGTTTTTAGATTACCAATAAAATATACTTACGTAGACTATTTTCACCCCCCCCCCAAAAAAAAAAAGAAATTTGAGTCTGCTGGAAATAAAATCTTTTGATTTTTGTCTTTCTGAAAATGTCTTTTTTCTTTTACTTTATATTTGAAGAATTTTTTATTAGACATAGAGTGTATGTCTACAGTTTTTTTCTTTCATCACTGTAAATATTAAATATATTGTTCCATTGACCATTAGCCTCCATTTTTTTCAAATTTTTTATTTCCATAGGTTATTGGGGAACAGCTGGTGTTTGGTTACGAGTAAGTTCCTTAGTGGTGATCAGTGAGACTTTGGTGCACCCATCACCTGAACAGTATACATGGCACCCTATTTGTAGTCTTTTATCCCTCACCCACTTCCCACCTTTTCCCCTGAGTTCCCAAAGTCCACGGTATCATTCTTGTGCCTTTGCAGCCTCATAAGTTAGCTCCCACTTATGAGTGAGAACATATGATAACTCCATTCCTGAGTTACTTCACTTAGAATAATAATCTCCAGTCTCATCCATGTTGTTGCAAATGCCATTAAACATTCCTTTTTATGGTTGAGTAGTATTCCATTGTGTGTGTGTATATATATGTATACACACACACACACACACACACACAATGCACAGTTGCTTTATCCACTCATTGATTGATGGACATTTGGGTTGGTTCCACATTTTTGCAACTGTGCATTGTGCTGCTATAAACATGTATGTGCAAGTATCTTTTTCATATAATGACTTATTTTCTTCTGGGTAGATACCCAGTAGTGGGATTGCTGGATCAAATGGTAGTTCTACTTTTTGTTCTTTAAGGAATCTCCACACTGTTTTCCATAGTGGTTGTACTAGTTTACACTCCCACCAGCAGTGCAGAAGTAAGTGTTCCATGTTCACCACATCCACACCAACATCTACTGTTTTTTGTTTTTTTGATTATGGCCATTCTTGCAGGAGTAAGGTGGTATTGCATTGCGATTTTGATTTGCATTTCCTAACCATTAGTGATGTTGAGCATTTTTTTCATATGTTTGTTGGCCATTTGTACATCTTCTTTTGAGGATTGTCTATTCATGTCCTTAGCCCACTTTTTGATGGAATTATTTTTTCTTGCTGTTTTATTTGAGTTTGTAGTAGATTCTGGGTATTAATCCTTTGTCAGATGTGTAGATTGTGAAGATTTTCTCCCACTCTGTGGGTTGTGTGCTTACTTTGCTGACTGTTCCTTTTGTTGTTAGTTTAATTATGTCTCAGCTATTTATCTATGTTTTTATTGCATTTGCTTTTGGATTCTTGATCATAAAATCTTTGCCTAAGCCAATGTCTAGAAAGGTTTTTCCAATGTTATCTTCTAGAATGTTTATAGTTTAAGGTCTTAGATTTAAGTCCTTAATCCATCTTGAGTTAATTTTTGCATAAGGTGGGAGATGAGGATCCAGTTTCATTCTCCTACATGTAGCTAGCCAATTATCGCAGCACCATTTGTTAAAAAGGGTGTCTTTTCTCCCACTTCATGTTTTTGTTTGCTTTGTTGAAGATCAGTTGGATGTAAATATTTGGGTTTATTTCTGGCTTCTCTATTCTGTTCCATTAGTCTATGTGCCTATTTTTATACCAGTACCATGCTGTTTTGGTGACTACAGCCTTATAGTATAATTTAAAATCAGGCAATGTGATACCTCCAGGTTTGTACTTTTTGCTTAGTCTTGCTTTAGCCTTCATTGTTTTGGACAAGAAACCAGCACTCATTCTTGTCAATTCTCTATGTGAAACATCTGTTTTCTCTGACTGCTTTCAATTTTTTATAGTATAATCTAATAGAGAAATTGCTAAATGAGAGATATTTTTATCTTTCCATTTTTAGTTCAAATTTGCAAATATTTCAGCACTCATTTTGTCAGAGGTACAATTTTTTGTTCCCATTTAAGTGCTTTCTTTTGACAAATATGCTAGCAAAAAATTATCAAATAATTTGTCCCTATTGTATTTTGGATATAGGTAATAGAAGATCATATGCTTTCTTACTTTATTATTTTGCAATGGAAAATATAAATGTATCCAATTAAGTGTTCCAACAAAAGAAACTTCCCCAAAACTAAGATAATATAAAATGCAATTATGAAATTTTGAAACTAAATATTGAACCCTGTTTTAATTCTCAATGTTTAATAAATTTAGACCCACCCATTTTGTAGTGATAAATTTCCTGTTTTTGTTCGCTTCTTTGAAAACATTTGATACTCCATTTGTTGAATATATTGATTAAAGATTTCTCAATTGTTTTGAATTAAATCCAACCAAAATTCAGAAAACTTTGTAAATACCATTGTAAAATAGGTATAAAAAAGTTCAATTTTTTTCTTTATCTTTGCTTTTCAACCATTTAACTGTTATGTGCCTAGGTTTGTTTTTCTTTGCATCTCTCATACATGTAATTCACTGAGCTTCTTGGATCTGGGGTTTGACATATTTTATTAATTTTAGAAAATTCTCAGACATTATCTCATAATATGTTTTTCTGTGTACTTTCTCTCACTTTTCTTCTGGAACTCCAAGGCCAAGTATGTCAGATTATTCAAGATTATCTCAAACATCTCCAATGTTCTGTTATATTTCTTATGATATTCTGTCTTGTATTTGATTTTTATAATTATTATTGACTAGTCTTCATGTTCGCTAAATCTTCAGATTACCTAATCCAGTCTGCTGTATAGTCCATTAAAGAAATTCCTCATTTCTTGTTTATCTGTTCATTTCTGGGATTTCCACTTCAATTTTTTTTATACTTACCATCTGTTTGCTGAAATTTCTTGACCCATGAGGGTCAGTCACCTTTTTGTCTAGGTACTTTAACATATTTATGATAGTTATGATAACTTCAACATTGGGTCCATCTCTGGATCTGGTACCTTTGACTGTTTCCTTCATTATCAACAGATCATTTTGTTTTCTTGGTTATTTTTGTGTCTTGTGACTTTTTGTTAACCACCACAAATATGTAAAAATAGCAGGGTCTAATGCTGTTATATTTATATACAGAAAAGGGCACATTTCTGTTTCTTTCAGGTCATTAGTGTTGAGGTTTGAGTCAATCTAGCTGTGTTTAGTTTGAGTACAAGTTTTTGGTTAAATTACATTCAGTTCACTTCAGGTTTCAAGATATTTGAGGTTGGGATCATTATTTTAGCAGAGTTTGGGCTCTTAATACCTAAAGGATTTGCCTAAGTTCCCCTGCCCTATCTTTAGACTTCAGCAAGCTCCATACTTTGGTATCTCAGGGCTTCTCTCTCAGCTCTCTTATCCCTTCTCTGGAGTCAAGGGGTCTCTGCCTCAATCAGCAGGCATCCTCTAGGTAGTTGCTTTTAAGTCTCTTGTGCTTCCTAAGAATAGAGGAGACCTCATGAGCCCATACCTGAATGGGTCTTTCTCTGCTGCTTTGCCCTTTCCCCAATGGTAGGTCATCTTTGCCTAATATTCAGTGTAAGGTTTTGAATATGAGAAGATTTCTCTGTTTCTGTGCTTCACTCTCAAAGTACAGCAGAAACACTGCTTGCACTTCAGAGGAGATTGTTCTGAGTTCTTCTGCCCCGATCACAGTCTTTCACATGAGGATATCGTGAAGACTTGTGTAAAATATCATATAGGTTAGGCGCAGACTCCTCTTTTGTCTGGGGTTCTCAGGGATTCTAAGCTCTAATACTCAGTTCACACTTAGCCTCCAAAAGTTCATTAAAATTCAGCTATTTTTTTCTTACCCACATCCCTGAATGTGTTTTCCTTCTCTCTCTGTTCTGCCAAAGATGAAAATAGCCATGGTTCCTATCTCTCAGGAAGGACTTGACCCCTCTTGGATTTTCGTTCATTAAATTACTTTACAATCTTCACTTTCTGGCAGGGTTAAAATGACAATGATTTTGTAAATCATCTGGCTTTTTAGTGATTTCTACATGCTACATAGAGATTAATTCTCTCTAAATGTTTAAAATAATTCTCACACTGCTGTCAAAAGTTATCATCTAAAATTCTACCATAAAGGTTTTTCTGCTAGAATCTTCTTCATCCACTTATTTGCAGGGAAGTTCTTAATCCTTTTTCAAAACTACAGTCACTCATCACTTTTTCTAGAATGTATAACTAGGGATTGCTCAATATCACAATGATTGACATCTGGGGCCAGAAAATTCGGTCATGGAATTTTTTCTTTGCATTGTAGAATGTTTAGCAACAACTCTGTTTTGTTTTGTTTTGTTTTGTTTTGTTTTGTTTTTGAGGCCGAGTCTCGCTCTGTCACCCAGGCTGGAGTGCAGTGGCCGGATCTCAGCTCACTGCAAGCTCCGCCTCCCGGGTTTACGCCATTCTTCTGCCTCAGCCTCCCGAGTAGCTGGGACTACAGGCGCCCGCCACCTCACCCGGCTAGTTTTTTGTATTTTTTAGTAGAGACGGGGTTTCATTGTGTTAGCCAGGATGGTCTCGATCTCCTGACCTCGTGATCCGCCCGTCTCGGCCTCCCAAAGTGCTGGGATTACAGGCTTGAGCCACCGCGCCCGGCCAACAACTCTGATCTCTGTTGCTAGATGTTAGTTTCATACTGTGTCACCTCTCTAATTGTGACAATTAAAAATATCTCCAGACATTCTGAAGTGTTGAGAACCATTGCTGTAACTTGATCTCTTTTCTGGGGTTAGGATGAGGGGTTGCTCTTCTTCATTTGGGTCTCATATTATCCTGTGTCCACTTGTTATATTTTCACTTCTTATATTTTCTTGTATTTTTCTGTCCTTCTCTCTCTCTCGCTCTCTCTCTCTCTCCCCCATACACACACTCACAGACACACACACACATGCACACACACACTTGTGCCTGGTTAGAATCCTCTACTGCACTGAGAAAGGTGAATGATAAGAGGTAGAAGGGTGGGAAGGGAGTTGATCACTGTGATAATACAAATAATTTGTAAAATCTGAAAAGGAACTATTAGTGTTTGTATTAGAAAAGGGAAAGATACAATGGAAGGGGTGTGTGTGTGTACTGGCATGGAAGTGCCATTGAGAGTGGATACCCATCCTCGAAAAGAAAATGAGTTGGAGACAGAGAATTGGGAGAGATTCGTGGGGAAATGATTGTGAAGAAAATAAAATTTGGCAATTGAAGCAATAATGTCAGGAAATTAGAGAGGTCTAGTTGGGATTCTTGTTGCATTTTGCCATATAGTATACAATTATTTAACATTCTCCTCACACTACCTGAAAAATGTTCATCATTGTGGAGTTGGGTTTGCTTTTTTTTTTTTTGAGACGGAGCCTCACTCTGTCGCCCAGGCTGGAGTGCAGTGGCGGGATCTCGGCTCACTGCAAGCTCCGCCTCCCGGGTTCACGCCATTCTCCTGCCTCAGCCTCTCAAATAGTTGGGACTACAGGCGCCCGCCACTATGCCTGGCTAATTTTTTGTATTTTTAGTAGAGATGGGGTTTTACTGTGTTAGCCAGGATGGTCTCGATCTCCTGACCTCCTGATCCACCCGCCTCGGCCTCCCAAAGTGCTGGGATTACAGGCATGAGCCACTGTGCCCAGCCGGGTTTGCTTTTCATGTTTACAAGAGAAATGTCAAGTTCTGCCTTGAGGTAGACAAGATATTGATGACAGTCCAACGTGGGAATGAGGTGTGGTATATAGTCCCCTGTTTTTCTTTGTTTTCTGTGGTTTCTTCCTGTTCCATTGTGAGCTGCTTGAGGGCTAGGCGTATGTCTCATATAGAGCAGAGTTTACGGCACATGGTAGACTCACAATATCTGTTGTATAGGTACCTGGATGAGAATTACCTTCTCTATTAAGGGTGACCAAATGATCAGTGACCCCTATTACCTGAGCTTATGGAGAAAAGTAATAACCCGGCCATGCAACCTGGGGAAAGGATATTCTGTGAATTTCTCATGCTCAGATGCCAGATGAGGACTGTTAGTCTTAGGATATAAAGCAGGAGTTGGAGGAAGAGCAGGAGGAGGGGAAGGAGAAAGAGAAGAAGATAACATTTACTGAGAGTTTACTGACATTTTCTGTCAAATTTAAAAGTCAAAAATGCCAATTATAATTTCAATGTCATTCATTACTTCTAAGACACATACTAATTTCTTTGTCTTTTTTTTTTTTTCCTTTTTGTGGAGAACGGGGTCTCGCTATATTACCCAGGCAGGTCTTGAACTCCTGGGCTCAAGCTATCCTCCCGCCTCTGCCTCCCTGAGAGCTAGGATTACAGGCGTGAGCCACCGCGCCCGGCCGACACATACTAATTTCACAGATGTCTGAATATAAAAGTCAATATTAAAACGGAAATATGATACATGCCATGCAGTCTTCAGGGTGATCTGAATAAGTGAAATCATTCAGTCTTCACCACTATCCCATGAGGGCCCTTATCATTAGATGGCAGAAGGCCCACTGAGTTCTAGTCTTTGTTTTATCCCAGATTATAATGTACCTGGAAAACCAAATTTTCCAGATATGAAGATATAGCTCTTGATTTTCTAATGAAAACCTGCTTCTGAAAAGATGTAAGGACAGAAGCTTGTCAAAAGGATTTAAGAAAGGATAACCGGTGGTAAACCTAAAAGTGCATGTTCTAGAAATGAATAAATGGATGTACTGTTCAAATTTTTTCCATGATGTTAATATAACCCACAAATTGTGGGGCAGGAAACACTTTAGATTGTTTAAAAGTTCTTCTTGTCTCAGGACAACAGTTTGAATATCTGCTATACTATTTGAATACTAAGCAAGGCTATGTTCCCTTTGCTGTACAGCTATGGAAAGAGGGATATTTCTATAGGAAGGGTGGGAGAATAGGAGAGAGCACACAGAAAGTTTACTCTTCCTGAAAGAACAGACACCTTAGCATCCCCACCTCTACTCCTACCCTATGTAATCATGAGAACAAGACAATGGGGGTAGCCAAGAAAGAAAAGATCATGGAAGTTTAAGAGGGAAAGCAGACTAGGGAGATGTAGCCATCCGGATAAGGAATCCAACTGAGCAGGGTGGCTAGAAGTGTGGATTCTGGAACTTAATAGTTTGTGTGTGAAACCTGGCTCCATTCGTTACCAGCTGGTAACTTGGCCTAGGTACTTAGCATCTCCATGCCTCAGTTTTCTCATCTGTGAAATATGGATGATAATATTTATTTTGCTGTCATTGTTGTAAAGATTGTTAACCTAGTGATTGGCACATGAGTTAAGTGCTCATAAAATCAGCTACGGTTATTTTGAGACTTAAAAAAATTATTATGTCATAAATACAGATATAGATAGATATAGACATAGATGTAGATATAGACATAATCCTGTGTGTGTGGCTGAGAAATGGTTTATATAATCAAGAAAGCAAGGAAGGTAGCTGAGCTCAAGAGAAAATGTGACTAGAAATATGTGACCAAGAAGCCAAGACAAAGTTCCCTAAAACAAACCTCTGTGGCAGGACACACTGGGATGTCATGGATAGCAAGAGGCAGAATTACAACTGGCTCCCCAGCAATTGCTTATAACCTGATAGGAATGCATTTCAAATGTGGACATTATCCTTCAGTGGTGCACCTGCCAACATCATGGTTTTAAAGAAGTGATTTTCAACGTTGGTTGCACAACAGAATCATCTGGGGAACTTTTTAAAATGTACAGATTTCTAAATCCCACTCCAGACCAATCGAATTAGAATCTTTGGGAGATTCAGGCACTCATATCTAATGGACAGCCAGGACTAAGAATCATTACCTTGGAACAATGGTTCTGAAACTGGAGCACGCATTAGAATCACACAGAGAGCCTGTGTAAACACAGATGGCCGGACTCCACCCCTGGGGTTTTAGATTCAGTAGATATGCAGTGGGACCCAAGTGGCAATGCCCTTCAGCCCAAGACCACCAGAAACACAGCTGTAGTTAACCAAGTTGGTCTTCTTATTTGTTGTAGCCAGGGAGAGCACACACCATGGGAAATATGAGTGTCCCAGTAAGGTGTTAATAAGATCCTATGATAGGATTTGGGCTTTGGTTGGGTGATTTGAGAGAAAGTTTAAGAAAGCAAGTGTTTGCTCTAGATTTGGTGCTGCTGGAAAGTGGATACCATTCTATGATTGGCTGTCTAAATAAGTTTTATCTATAAAGAGCGGAGACTAGCAAGAGGATAAGCTGTACTTGGTAAACAAGTGCCAGCCACTCATTGTGGCCAAGAAAGGATGTTTGGCAGTTTGTAGGCTGCACAAAGACCTTATTTTTATCTCTGTTTAGATAAAATTATGAAGTAGACTTGCTTTGTCTCATTTCTCATGGTCTGCAACCTCGTTTAGGGTTAGTGTTCTGTGAGACTGTTTGGTAGGAGAATGGCATGGCCTACTGTGGGTGCTTTAAAATGTCAGGAACTGCCCTCCTCTTCCCATTTCCTATCCTGCCTGTTTCCAGTGATGCTGATACTGCTAATTCAGAGACTACCACACTTTGAGAACCACTGCCTAAGAGGATGAAGTGACCTGAGAACTACTGTTTGGAACAGGTGCAAAAGAAAAAATATACAAGTAAATACAATCTTGTTAAGTAAGGGAACAGAACTTCAAGAGTAAAAAATAAGAATAACAGATCCTAGCAGACAATGTAGCCTGGCAAACTGAGTAGCACAGATTAATGTAATGCACAGCTTCAAAGGGATGGGATATGGCTGGCGTCATCTGGTCATACCTCTCCTCTCCAGCACCCAGCTGCCTTTCTTAACCAACTTTCAGTTAAGGCCTTCATGCCTTCTATGTCCTTTTGCCTAGAACTGGTGCATTTTTCACCTGCTTCTTATTCATTCTTTAGGTCTCATTTTAAAATGTTCCTTCTTCCAATAGGCCTTCTCAAAACCCACTCCCTCTTACTAAACTGACTTCCCTTTTAGTCACTATCATGTTTTCTTTTTCTTTAATGCATCAATCATAATTTATCATTAGATATTTATTCTTATGACAGTTGATTCGATTTGTCTGTCACTTCCACTAAACTGTGAGCTCCATGTGGGTAGGAACCATACCTATCTTGGTGACCACTGTCTCTTTCACTTTTGGAAGAACACTGGAATGGAAGGACCCACTTCCTTCCTCTGCATGCATCGAATCTTTAGTGAGTCCCTATTTTCCTGTATCCAGTACAATCCACACTAGATCTTTAAAAAATTCTCAATTGCTTTGGCTTACAATGACACCCTCTGTTTTTCATTGCTTTTGTAAATCCCCCAAAAAACTTTATATTTTTATTTTATTATTTCAATAAACATTATAAAGTATGTGATGGAAATCCATATAAGCAATGAAACTTGAGTTTCACACCATAATAGACCATGATTTGTTATCAAGCCCTCCTTGCCTTGATTCAATCTGATGGTTGCTCTTTTAATTGTTGTTTCATGCTCACCATTAGAAAGCTAATAGAGACTAACGTTAAATGAAATTTTTTCCTTTGGGCACTTCACTTGTTTGAGATATACTTCTTGGGTTTGTTGTTTCACATAAGAGTTCTGACACACTTCTCTTAACCCTTCTTTTGGGGCTGGGCTTGATATAATAGCCTTCTTGGCTGTGAATCTGGGATGGGGAAGATATGATAATTCACCAAGAATGATATCCAGCAAGGTCTCAGGAGTTTTCAGCTTCAAGCCAAACTGTGTCCTGTTCAGATCTGGTTTAGTTGGCTCCCTAATACTGAATTCAAATGAGTCAAAATGCTCATAAAATGGTAACAGAAGATTCTGTGTACATCAAACAGCTCTTACTGAACATCACTTTCATGAGTTCAGTGTAAATGAAACAGAAACATATGGTTTCAATTGTCCTAAAAACACACGGGTTTAAAATAAAGGCAAACAAGGAAGTTCCATGGTGACATGTGTTTTAAGGTTTGCTGAACCAAAGATGTTGGAAAGCTCTCCAAAATGCTCATCAAGACTAAAATGCAACTGGCTTCACCCACTCCCTCATGTGTGGCCAATGACAAGTATGCCTACTCTTCCCTTGTACTCTTGAAGCAAATTGCTCTTTTCCTAAGATGGGAACCAGTGCACTGTCATTAGTATATACAGATGTGAACAACTTCCATGTGTTCCCCAAGCAAAGTGGGAAGAGGCACTTCCTCTTCTCTCCACCCCAATCCCTGTCCTATATTCTCTTCTAGAGCCTTGACTCTTCTCTCTTCAGCAGCAGAGGGGTGATCAGCTGGCATCCTAGGTGGAGCTCAGCTCCAACACAAGCCTGCCAGTCTTAAAAACTTGCACTGGGTTGACTGTGCCGATTCCTTCAGGCCGCAGTAGAATACAGACTTTTGAGTATGTTCTTTAACTTTAGACTCTTGTAGCCAAGCATGCACACTGCTGTCATGGGAGCCTCTCCTTGTCTGTCCCTTGCCTTTTCCAGTCCCCATACTTGTACATGAGAGAAGGGCTTCCTTCTGTAATTATCCACTGGGCCAGAAGCTTCTTGGGTGGGAGAAGTAGGTAGACTATCATTTTGCCTCTAGTCTTGCTCTTTTTTACTTTTTGTATGAGCCTGGGCTTTGTTTTCCTGTAACATGTAATATATTTACCACAACAACACAAAAAACAGTTCTGCTGCCTTTGTCTCAGATGCTCTTTAGAGAATCTTTTGGCCATATTCTGTAGGCTGTTAAAAAGTACTAACCCCAAAAAGCTTCAAACAAACCATAGTCACTTCTTTCAAAGGGGTAAAATAGACATATGGGACTCTATAGAGGCTGCAAATCATCTGTTTTCTCATGACTTTTCAGTTTTTCACAACTGAAAAGGTTGTGAAAATACGTTCCAGCAAGCAACCCTATCCCAGCCTAGACTGCGTGCTATGGTTTGGATGTTTGTCCCCTCCAAATCTCATGCTGAAATTCAATCACCAGTTTTGAAGGTGGGGACTAATGGGAGGTGTTTTTGTTACAGGGGCAGGTCCCTCATAAATGGCTTGATGTTACCCTTCTGGTAATGAGCAGGTTCTCACTCGGCTAGTTCCTGCAAGAGCCGATTGTTAAAAAGAGCCTAGCACCCCACCTTTCTCTCTTGCTTCCTCTCTTGACATGTGATCTCTGCACATGTTAGTTCTTCTTCACCTTCTGCCACAAGTGGAAGTAGCCTGAAGCCCTTGCCAAAAGCCAATGCTTGTGCCATGGTTCTCATACAGCCTGCAAAACCATGAGCCAAATAAACCTCTTTTCTTCATAAATCATCTAGCCTCAGGTATTCCTTTATAGCAACACTAAATGTACTAAGACACCAAGGAACCAAGAGGTCTGTGTATAATGTGATCCCTGGAGAAGCCTTTGGTAAAGGTTTACTGGCTTTGCTTTTTCCTGGATGAACAAACCAAAACAAGCAGAGGGTCTTCCCTTACCTAAATGAAGTGAATACCTACAGGCAGTCAATGCACATTTGAACATTCTTGTACAATTTGTTTTGCTTGTGAGTATGGGCCAGTCATCTGATGTGAGAGAAATGTCTTTGATTTCTATAGTTTTTTTCCCCTTGATTTAATCTTTCCTCCTTCCGCTCAACTTTCTTTTCTCCTAATGTTTTGTGGTTTGTTTCCAGAAATGTATTAAAATTTTACTTGAATCAAGAAGACCAAGCAAAAAGGAAAGGATATCAAGGTGTGGGACAAAGGATAAAATGTCAGTCCTGGTGAACAAGAGGACAGTTGTCACTCAGGGGAAAGTCAAGAATGACATTTTGGTCCTGGGGTCCTGACCAGTTAGTGAGGTCAGACCTATGCTCCATTTATGTCATAGAAAACTATAAAAGGGATCTGAAATATATTTTAAAAGAAGAAAATGTTCACTTCACTGGGTTTCCTGGAGCTTCCTTGTCTCAGCTTCAGTCTTTGGGCAGAAAATAAAAGAGGGATTTGTGTGATGGGAGTAAAGGGAAGCTCGTTTCTGTCTATGGTGGCTAATTTTATGTGTCAACTTGACTGGGTCCTAGGGTGCCAAGATATGCGGTAAAACAGTATTTCTAAGTGTAACTATGAGATGTTCCCTCACATTTGAATCAGTAGACTGAGTAGGTCAGTTTGCCCTCCCCAATGTGGGTAGGCATCATCCAATCCTTTGAGGACCTGAGTAGATCAAAAAAGGTGAAGGAAGAAAGAATTCACTCTCTGCCTGACAGCTTGAGCTGGGACATTGACCTTCTCCTTTCCTTGGACACATGGTTCATTATCAGTGCTCTCAGGTCTCAGGCCTTCAGACTTGGACTAAAACTTACACCATCAGTTCTGGTTCACAGATTGTCAGACTCAGATCAGAACCTCACCACTGGTTTTCCTGGGTCTCCAACTTGCAGACAGCAGATCATGAACTTCAGCTTTCATAATTGCATCTCTCTCTCTCTCTTTCTCTCTCTCTAGCTCTCTGTCTCTTTCTCTGTCTCTCTGTCTCTCTCTGTCTGTGTGTGTGTGTCTCTACCATCGTATCTGTTCTATTCATTGTGTTTCTCTAGAGAACCATAACTAATACACTGTCTTTCTAGTACAGGTATATTGGGGAAAAGAATTAACAAAGAAACATTTATTATTAACATAACATGATTCCTGTTAGCAAAGTGGACTGAGATTTCTAGGAGTAAAATCCTGTCACACACACAAAATGTGTCCAGAGTCTGCCTCTGTTACCTCTGTTACCAAGTACTCCTAAGCTTTCCAAGGTCTCTAAAGATTTTCTGAGGCACATTCACATAACCTGCATTTCCTTGTTGTTTCCTGCCATTTTCTGCTGTTACTACTGCGGCAACGTCTTTCCCCCTCACCCCAGCCCCTCACCCTCATTCTCCAGTTGTTCATTAGACTCATGGCCAATGACAAATTCAATTACTATGAAAAAAATGAAAAAAAATGAAATTCAATTTAGCCTGGCAAATGGTTAGATTCAAGACCACAAAACAAGCAATCTTGTGTATAGCCTTGAATACAATCTGAAAAAAACTCTAAAATGTTATTTTATTACTATTTGAAGAATGACTAGACAAGATTGACCAGGGAACATTCTGGGGAGATTTCTTTCTTGGTTGATAGAGGGAAGGGGAGGTGACCTCATAAACTTGTTCTTTCACTATATTTTTACAACTCTTTATGAGAAATTTGGCTTTGTAGGTTTTTACCCTAGGGGAAGCTGGTGTGCTTTGTAAGGAAGTAGTTTATATCACCAAGCGGCACTGCGAAATACTTGACTCAGTCAGGCTGCATACACAGTGAGAAGAAAAAAAGAAAAAGACTCATTTTCTTAGTAAACACCTCTGTATTCATAACACTTTGCTTTAGCTCTCATGACATTTTGAGATATTGCTCTGCAGTTCCTGAACATAGGGGTAGAAGGGCATCCTCCATCCTTTTGTTTCTTACTACCACCTCTCCCCGCTTCCCTTGACAAGATGAACAAACCAGGTTCCAGTGGCTGAAATCTACAAAAAAATCAAGTCACCTTTCCTATGGCTAATAATTATCTACATAAAGAAC
The DNA here is from genome assembly GCF_003255815.1 of Theropithecus gelada. Lineage (NCBI taxonomy): Eukaryota > Metazoa > Chordata > Mammalia > Primates > Cercopithecidae > Theropithecus > Theropithecus gelada. The sequence continues at coordinate 65,090,935 of NC_037673.1, forward strand.
CTGTGGCTTTCATATCTATCAAACTTCTTTTATTCTCTTCTTAAAACATCAGTTTAGCTCAATTCAAGCCTTTTCCTAGACTGCTTCTTTATACCAGTAATTCATTTCTGGTTCTCTGACCAATCCCCTCCTAATCCTTTCATCATATTGCAGTGCTTCTGTTCCTGAAGTCTTCTCAGTCTCCACAGCTCAAGAAGAAAGAACACATCAATGACTTGTAGACAGCCTAAACACACACAGGCACACAGGTAAACACAGATAAATGTTTCTACACACAAAGCAAATTAATTTTCAGCACTGAGACTCATGAGAGTTCACCCTGAGAGCTTTCATTAAGTGTGAGTCACAAGTCATCAGTCTTTGTGGCATAACCTGAGAGTTACTGAATTCCTACTGGTCTCAATGAAAAGCCTTCTTTGTCTATGTGGTTATTAATGGGGCTGTAAAACTGCATGATAAGATAAAATGAAGCCCTAAAACCTTACATCTTTACCCCAGTGCAAAACAGCTGTCCCATACCATCTCTCATGGCTAGATATGTAATTTTAAGATCTATGCACCACAGGTTAACAAAAAAATCCTGCTTTGTAAGGGACCACATTTTTCATCAGAGGACCAGCCACTTAACATAAAATTTGGAATTCTTAGTGATAAAAAAGACAAAAATGCAGAATATACCTCATTTCTGAGATCATTTGAAGCTTTGATAATGTGATTTCTAAACATGGGCTCTAATTTTCTCTGACTACAAAGTGACATTCAGTGTGTGAGATTCCATTTCCAGCAGTGAGTTCATCTTTTACTGCCTTTTATCAGCACAAATTACGGTGCAGCAGGTACTTACTTCTCTATACCAGGAGGGGTCAAGTAGATAATTAATGAGAATTAATCTGTACAAAGAAATAAAATGTCCAATTCGAATCTTGGTTTATGACTTGGTTTATTATGCAAGTGTGAAACTTCAAAGAGAGCTAACTCAACGTGGCACTTTAATTATATTTTATTATATTTAAGAGTTTTGTGGAAATTTTGCTTGCTGCCAAGAAATGTTTCTTCAGAACACTTTCTTCCCCAGCAGACTGCTGGGGCCCCTATTCCCAGAGTGGCTACAGAGGGGAGCCGCCAGCACCTTTCTCACATCTGAGAGAGAAGGTGCAAACAGCTGCGAGGTAGAACACTGGCCTAGGGAGTGGCCAAGGACAATTTCTCTCACGTAGGGTAAAAATCGTGAGACGCCCTTTAAGACTTTTGGAAGACAAATATTCCCAACGGCAAACTGGAAAGCTTGAGTGTAGAGACAGGTTTTTGGAAGACCAAATATGAGGTGTCAATCCTGTGGTGACCTCAGAGATGGCCACTTCCACCACTTGGAAAAAAAGAAACGAAAAAAACAGAGGGGGAAGCACATGCATCTCCTTTCATTGCAGCTTCAGTCAACTTATTGTGCTGGATTTAACAGTAAGGGAAGAGATCCTGTCTTTAATAGCTGCATTGTTTCCCTATCCGCTAATCTTTTGGAGGGCATAAAACTAAGGAAAAAGAATTTTAAGGTTAACGTGACCCAGTGTCTGAATCCAGGGCGAAGGGCCAGGGTTCCTCCTATCTAATTCCAGCTCTGGTACTGACTTGTCTTATGGCCTTGGGCAAAGCTGCTTGGTCTCTGTGCTTGGCCTGCCCACTGCTAAAATGACAAGGATGATGCCATTTGTGCTGACCTCACTGGGACGTTGTACAGACAAGTTGGAAGCTATTTTTTTGTTGTTGTTTAAAAAAAGTTTTAGGTTTATTTTATTAGATTTGAAGGATATGTTTCTGGTGATAGCAGGCTGAAGGAATGCTCAGAAATAGAAAAGTTAAAGAACTGGTTGATTGATTTGGCATGATTAAAGGACAGAACAATGTGTCCAAAGGTGGTTCTGCAAAAAGTAAATGAAGGAATGCTATTTAAGAATAACTTTGTTGTGGGAGGAAACTGCCCTCAGGTTTGAAGAGTTTGGTGTTTTCTTTTACTCTTACCAATGGGTTGTCCCCATTGTTTCATAAGTGGTAAAATCTAGGGGTCACCAGACTAATTTACCTCATTTGGAGTGAAGGAAAGAGACAAAAATTACCCTTTTCTCAAAGGTATAATCAGTGTTGTGGAAAAGACAAAACATCGAGATTGAAAAATGTCTAGAAATTGAAGAGAATATTGGAATTTTCCAAGTGCTATTAAAATTTGTAGTTACAGCACTGCAAGTTGAGAGGGAAGAGGCAACCTCATATCTAATGTTGTAGAAGGATGGCCAGCACTGATTATTCATTTATTCATCCAACAAAGATGCACTGAGCATCCCCACCAAGACATAGTTCCTGCCCTCAAAGAACTTAGAATTTACTAGAAAAGTTACACACATTAACAAATTACTGCAAGGTCCTATGATGAGTGTCATAGTAAAAACACATTATGGTTCTATGCTTACAGAGAGAAATGAAGGACATATTCAAAAAGTCTTTGGTAGTCAGGACTGACTCTATGTAGGGAGATGATGAAAGGATCATGACGTGCTTCTTAGACAAAGAGACGAATAAGAGTTTCCTTGGAATCAGAGGAGATGCAGCAAAGATGAGTGGAGGAATAAGCAGAGGGATCTGCATGTGCAAAAGTATAGAGGCATGAAATAGTGTGATAAGTTCACAGAGCAGCTCCATGGAGTTGAGACTTATGCTGGGAGAAAGAAGATGGCAGAAGAGGAAGCCAGAAAAGTCAGAAGAGGAAGCCATCAAGAAGGGAGAATAACTGCAATCAGCTCATGTTTTTCTGCTTACTGCATTGCATACTAGGGCAGGTTCCTCAGTTCTTTCATGAGTAAAATGGGACTAATAAGCATACCTACATCAAAGGTCATTGCGAGGACCAATTGAGATAACATGCGATTAGTATAGGTGAAGCAATTAGAACAGAGACTGGCATAAAATAACTTCTCAATGAATGTGCATTTATTCTTATTCATATATTAATTGATGACATTTGTCTTTATTCTATATGCAGAGAGCAGCCATAAAAGTATCTTAAGAAAGGGTATGCTACGATAAGAGTTGCATAGAGAATGAAGAGGAAATAGGTTAAGGTAGGGAGTGTACTAGAGGGAAGGGAGGATTTAAGAGTAGCTAAAAAGGGCCAGGCACAGTGGCTCATGCCTGTAATCACAGTATTTAGGGAAGCTGAAGTGGGAGGATCACCTGAGGTCAGTTCAAGACCAGCCTGGCCAACATGGCAAAATCCCATCTCTACTAAAAATACAAACATTAGCCAGGTGTGGTGGCAGGTGCCTGTAATCCCAGCTACTCAAAAGGCTGAGGCAGGAGAATCACCTGAACCCAGGAGGCAGAGGTTGCAGTGAGATGAGATCGTGCACTCCAGTCTGGAGACAGAGCGAGACTCTCTCAAAAGAAAACAATAATTTAAAAAAAAAAAAAAAAAAAATAGCTGGGCGGGAAACGGTGACTCACGCCTGTAATCCCAGCACTTTGGGAAGCCGAGGCAGGAGGATTGCCAGAGCTCAGGAGTTCAAGGTCAGCTTGGGCAACATGGAGAAACCCCATCTCTACTAAAATACAAAAAAATTAGCCGGTCATGGCAGCATTCACCTGTAATCCCAGCTACTTGGGAGGTTGAGGCAGGAGGATCGCTTGAACCCAGGAGATGGAGATTGCGGTGAGCCGAGATTGTGCCACTGCACTCCTGCCTTCGCGACAGAGCGAGATTCCGTCTCGAAAATAAATAAATAAATAAATAAATAAATAAATAAATAAATAATAACTAAAGAGAAGAATTTATAGAATTGAGTGACGGAGATGGAGATGTTATAGGAGAGATTTCAGCCGTCTCCCAGTTTTGGGACTTGGGTGACTGGGACAGTAGGTGGTAACATTAACCTGAGTATGAAAATATATAAGAAACAGGAAGTATTGTGGGAAAGTAATAAATTCCGTTTATTTACATGTGAAGTTCGATGTATCCAGGAACATTCAGATTGGCCTTTCTCAGGCAACCAGAATCAGGCCAGGATATCTGAAAAGAAGTCTGGAGACTAGAGTAGACCACAATACAAATTTAGTCTCAGACAAAAAAATAGAATTTTAGGAGCCTTTTGATTGGGTGAGATTATTTGTGGAAAAAGGCTAGGATGTTAGTCTGAGAAAGACTAGAAAAAGAAGTATGAGGGAGCCAGAAAGAAACGAGATTGCAGAAATCAAGGGAGAAGAGAAGATTCTGATTAAATTTGGAGTCATTTTTTGACTCATTTTAAACCGCCTTTTTTATTTCGCCATCCCTTCTGTAGACCATCTCTAGGTCCTCCTATAAGGTGCCTGGACTTGTACAGCTGTTTGTGGAACAAACATTAACTCTATCCTGCAACTTTTCACTCTTCCCACTACAGTATTATTTTGCAAGTAATTTTCTTTTAAAACAACACAGAAGGTATGGAGTAATATTGATGAGAAAAGTCAGGCAAAAATTAAACATGAAACAACTTCTTTTTCCTACATTTTATTAACATACATTTGAATTGTAATCAAGTATGTTTATGTGATTTAAAGAGTAATTAGAAATCCAGAATCAATAAAAGAGATTGTAAATGTTAATTTCTACATATATAAAAAAATTCAGCATGAAATTGATCACCATAAGCAAAACCAAAACTCAGAAAGGTATTTGCAGTTCATATCATAGATGAAGGACTACTTTCCCTCACACACAAAGAGCATCTAGAAATCAATGTGAAAAATGCCAGTGATAATAAAAATGTATGGGTCTGAACAGTTTATGCACAGACAAAAGAAGATGTTGGTTGCCCCCAAACAAATGAAAAGATGCTCAACCTCTTTCATAATAAAAGAATGCAAATTAACACTGACATAGCATTTTATACTTACCAGTTTTGGGGTAAAATACTCAAAACAGTATGTTGGGAAACAGACACTTTCTTACATTGCAGGTGAAAATATGAAATTAATATAACCAGAATAACCTTGAAGAAGGGGGATTTAGTAAGATTTATCAAAATTACAGATACCTTTACCCCTGAATCAGAAGTCTCACTGCCTACAGCTACTCCTGTACAAGTACAAAATGATATATAGGGAAAGTTGTTTATTGTGACGTTGTTAATAGCTGAAGTTTCGAAACCACCCAAGTGACAGACAGCAATAGGGTGTTTGGTTGAGTGAAGTATTGTACATCTTCAGAATGTAGTAATATGCAGCCATAAAAAAATTAAAAATTAAAGAATGAAACAGATTGCTAGGCCCTAAGATGAAAAGTGGAGAGATCTCTAGGACATAGTACTTTAAAAATACAAGAGACAGAGGGTTATGTAGTATGCTACTGCTTGTGTGAGAAAATAAGGTGATAGGAACACATACATGTATTGGCTTATAATTACAAAAAGAGATATTTTGAAACATAACTTCCTGGTTGTGATTTCTTTATTATTTGGCAATATAAACAAATATTTAGTAAAATTTGTTACCTAGAGAGGATAAAGAAAAATGAGGTAAAGGGTATACTTTTAATGGGATATTTTGTACACAAAAATTACAAATAAATTTTAGTAGTAATACTGGCATTGCTATTTTGAAATTATTTTCTTTATATTTCTTACATGAAACAAAGAAACTATGTAAATTTTAAGATTAAAGTGTTTTTAGCAAATTCCAGTTATAAAATCAAAGATGCTCAGTAAAAACAACATTAAAAGTAAACTGAAAATATCAATATGAATTTTCAGTTTAAAAAATATGTTATTTATTATCTAGCACTGAAGTTACCTAGAAAGAAGGTCACCTTGGGAGCATCCACACCCCTCATGCCCAGAGTTTGATTTTTAATATCATTGTCCCCTAAAGAAAGTCAAATCCTTTAAGAAATATCTGATTTCTGCTTTGGGGCAGGGTGAGCACAGGATGATGGGCAAAGAAGCATTCACAGATTAATGAGTTCATATCAAATGGTATAGAATCCAGATGGTGGGGGCTCAAACTAATCAAAAATATAACAATTTGAGTGTCAAAAAGAATACTGTTTGTAACTGACATGAAATCTATGGAAATCTATCAGTCTACAACAGTGCTCAAAGAGAAAGCAAAAAAAGAAAAAAGAAAAGAAAAAGTGGTCACCATTTGAGACTATTGAACAAAATCAGGTTTGACAATCAGTAATTTAGAGGAGGAAATTAAACATTCATTCTGTCTTACGAATAATTTTACTCAAAGTTTACTAAATAGCCCCAGTTGGAAAGAGAAAGCTCTACTTTACAGGAGAATGGTAACTAACGTATAGGAAAATAATAATAGATTTAGAAAATCATTGTGCAACTACAATTGGAAGTATTGATTCAGACACATCAGCAATAATTGCTAACAAATAAGAATGGGCTTTCTCCATCTGCCATCAATGTCCCCAAATCAATGTTAAAATCATCAGGTGAATGGTTAATGTACTCAACTTCAGTACAGTGCCGAAAACAACATTTCACACTACTCAAAGGGCAGAACTTAGCAAGGAAGGATCACATCAATGCTCAATTTAGCATCGTTAATGATGGGGGAGTCCATCTGAGATGGAATACGAAGTACACCATGTCATGTGGAATGTTTTGCATCTCAAAATGTTTAACTGTGATCTAATAAAATCCTTCTGCTTTAAGGAAATGTAGGAGCTAGTGGGACAAACTGCACGATATCCTCAGAAAGTGATCAGAAGAATCATGGAAAAGGAATGACAACTGGCTGATGGGGGGCAGAGATAGAATGGAGACTTCCTCTCTACCTTTGCATAGACCCATGTGAATTATTACCTATTTTAAAATGAAATAAATTAATCAAATACTTTTTAAAAAGGTGATTAGATATTATGCCTTGTAATTGTAATGGAAGAAAAATTATTCCAACTACAGTCAGTTAGATCCTGATATTATTCTGCCATTTGGGAAAGAGGGTTGCTAATCAATAAGAATGTGGTTTTCCCCCCTTCCATACTGTCTCAAAGTCATGTTTATATAACTCAGCTCTAGCATGTACTGCTGAATGAAGAATGGCTTTTTGCCTAAATACAGTAGACATATTCCTCCCCCTCCCCGTACCCAGTTCACCACTGCCTTAAAACCCGATTCTGAAAGATAGGCACAAAATAAAGAAGCGTGAGAAATCCCATGTCAGATGCCTCAGGAGAATATCAGAGGGCATAGGGTTTGGATATTGATGCTTAAGTTTCGGTTTCTCATAAGGGCCTGTAGGTGCTCTCCATAGCAGTTCAGGTTGGCCTGAACTAGTCTTGAAGCAAAAAGTCCCGGTAGATCTGCTTTCCTTTTGCTGCTTACTGACATTAAACAACAAGCAGTAAGCAGGCCCTTAAGCAGGCAGATTGCTCAAATGTAGAATTTAGGCAAGCTGCAAAGGGAAAATTCACCTGCAGAGCAGAAGGCTGTGTCCCTGCCTTCTCCCAGGGGACATGCTCTGACTGGCAATACTTAGTGCCTCTGCTTCTGTGCATACATTAAAGGAATTAGACTCAACCTTTTGTTTTCCTACTTCTTGTACATGGCAAAGATTTCATTTTTAATTTACCAGATAGAAATGACCCATTCTTACTTAAATGCTAGGAAAGGGTTCTCAGAGTCCCTGAGAAAAAGGCAATGAGTGTTGTTCTTTGTAGTAATTTTTCTTGGCCAAAATAAAGGACAACAGTGACCTAAGGAGCAACTCACTACCAGAAAAAGAAGGGATGGATTTAAAACTACCTTCCCTGGGAGGAGGGCTCTTTTCAGATCCATCACTAGGATCTCAGATCAAAGACCTAGGTGAGTAAGTGGGTAGAAATGGCTGATATTTATAGCACTCTGAATTAAATTGATCATCTGATTGATATTTGACCTGGTTAATCACTACTGGCCAACAGCAATATTTCCTTGAGTAAAGGAGAAAGTATGCTCTTCTTAGAACTAAGGAGTTCAGGGATCCAGAGAACATTTGAGCAAAGACCTTGGAAGAAATCCCAAGTGAAAGGTCCATGGCAATGAACAATTGCAAAGAAAAGAAGTGGAGGTTGGAAGACAAAGCCTGGAGGGCATCCTTAAAGGCATCAGTGCCACACCAGAGTACATGGGTTTATGAGAAACATGCTTAATTCATTCATTCCACAAATATTTGAGCATCTTCTAAGTGTTAGCCACCATGCTAGGAGCTAAATATACAATGGTGAGGAGAAGCAGACACAATTTCAGCCTTGATAGAGTTGTGAGAGGAGATGGACATATGTTCATTAATAGCCCAGATGTCAAAATCACACCTGTGCTAAGTGCTACAAAGGGGAAGTGCTCAGTGCTATGGGGAGTACAGTGGAGATATTTATCTTATGCAAGGTCAGAGAAGGTTTCTCAAGAAAGTGACATTCAAGCTGAGTCTTGAAGTAGATGTGGGACAAAATTCAAGTCAGCCAGAATAACATATGCAAAAGTCCAGAGGTGAGAAGACCAGGGTTTATTCAAGGGACAGAAAAAGAAAAAAAAAAAAAAAAAAAGACCAGCATGCAATAGGGCCTGGCACAAGATAAGCTAGTCTTTACTAAGAGCAATGATTCTTTATTTGGCAGTGAAACTGGCTGTATTCCAAACATTTCCTCCCTATAAGCTAGTCCAAGGACTATATTATAGTAACTGTATACTAGGTTAGGAAGCCCATAGTCCACAGATAACAAAATTTGACAATGTGTTTGTCAGTTGTTCAACAAAAATTAGTGGACTATTACTAGGCTTTGAGCTAAGAGCTGGTGTTTTAAGTTACTTATATTTCTTTAGGTCACATAGTTAATTTTTGATGGGTCCATATTAGTGAAATGTATCATCTGCTTATATACTCTGACCAATCACTTAATTTTGAGACAAGATCCCCCATAAAAATGAAGCTTTCTTAAGACCAGAAGAAGTATTGGATGTTTTAATGAGTTATGGGATTCAACTCTTCCAAGATGTTTTTTCCAGTTACTTGAGATTCCTCAACATGGATTCACAGTCAAATATAAACCGATCTTAAAAGAGAAACCATCATTTCTTCCTTATATAACTCGTCCACTAGTCTGTGGGGCACTTCCTCAACTCTCAAGTCAGGCTTATTTTTCCAAAGATGTTGCCACTAGACTTTAAAATCTAGACTCCACAGTAGGAATGACTAGATTTTTAAGCCAAAGTATTCTCTACTGATGAGAGAACAACTCTATTGCATCCTATTGAGAATATTGTTCAGATGAAGATCCTTCGATGGCTTTGTTGCTCTCTACTCAGTCTTTTACTCAAGGCAGAAATAGTCTGGCCCCAAAATTTTCAGTCTTGGAAGAATTTCAACTTAGTAATGGTTTATCAATGTCACAATGAGAACCAGGGTGAGTAAAACAAATTTATGACAGATGTAATTCTAATTCCAAAACTGGTAAAACATGATTGTACCTGTTTCTATTTTGACTTATAATTGATTAATTTCTTAGATAAATTGGGTGGGTGCTGCAACCTGCTTTAGCAAATAAGAAGATCAATATCATTTAGGGGGTTTGGCTTTGCTGTCCAGTTATCACATTTCGGTCTGCCAGTTTTTCCCAGTTTGCCTACATCCATGGAATGTTGACATAGAGTTTTTAGAAAATTCCATAGCCTTTAGAACTTAAAAGTTACCTGGTTTGCATGGCAAATTTAGTCCATTTTTTCTTCTATCTTTATCTTGGATTATACTTGATCAAATTATTGCCTGAGATTATATTATAGATTATATTTTAATGGTGCTTCCCTGTTAGTTTGTCTGCATTAATCTGGCATATTAATACAACTACCTCTTTGTTTCTATTTGTCCCTTTCACTGTAAAGGACTAGAACGGGGTGCAAAATAGTCCCTATTCTAGCATTTTAAAGTCCATTGGGGAAGAAAAATTAATGTACACAAACCAAGTACAGGGCAAACCTTGTGTTGGTTAGGACCTTACTGTTCTTAGAGCTTTCACTGTGCTTGCCTTGAGGTTCCCAAAGGAGGATTCTCCCTTATTCTTCTCTCTGTATCCTATATTTCCTATATATCCCCTTTTTTTCTACTGCTGTATTAGCCCCTTCTCACATGGCTAAAAAAAGACATACCTGTGACTGGGTAATTTATAAAGGAAAGAGGTTTAATGACTCACAGTTCAGCATGGCTGGGGAGGCCTCAGGAAACTTACAATAATGGAGGAGAGGGAAGCAAACACATCCTTCTTCAAATGGCAGCAGGAGAGAGAATGAGTGCCCAGCAAAAGAGGAAGCCCCTTACAAAACCGTCAGATCTTATGAGAACTAACTCACTATCATGAGAACAGGATGGGAGAAACTGTCCCTATGACTCAGTTATCCCCACCTGGCCCTTCCCATGACATGTGGCATTATGGGAACAACAATTCAAGATGAATTTGGGTGGGGACACAACCAAACCATATAATTCCACTCCTGGCCCCCTCCCAAATCTCATGTCCTCACAATTCAAAATACAATCATGCCCTTCCAACAGTCCCCCAAAGTGTAAACTTTCCCACATTTTCCCGTCTTCTTCTCAGCCCTCCAAACTGTTCCAATCTCTGCGTGTTACTCAGTTCCAAAGTCACTTCCACAGTTTTGGGGATCTTTACAGCAGTGCCCTCAGTAATAATTCACTGTTTTAGTTCGTTCTCATGTTGCTAAAAAAACACATACCTAAGACTGGGTAATTTATAAGGAAAGAGGCTTGATTAACTCACAGTTCAGCATGGCTGGGGAGGCCTCAGGAAACTTATAATCATGGCAGATGGTGAAGCAAACACACACTTTCTCACATGGTGGCAGGAGAGACAATGAGTGTTCAGCGAAAGGGGAAGCCCCTTGCAAAACCATCAGATCTTGGGAGAGCTAACTCACTATCATGAGAACAGGATGGGTGAAACCTCCTCCATGATAAAATTACCTCCACTTGGTCCATCCCATGAGATGTAAGGATTATGGGAACTACAATTCAAGATTGGGGACACAGACAAACCATATCAACTACATTTCCACACTTTTGGTTCTATCCTTGTACTATCACCAGATACAAACTTTGCCCTTTCAAAGTCAGAAATTGACCCACATGTAAGTGTTTCTTGAACTTAGTAACTTCACAGAAGATTTCAGGAGTCATAAAGGAAGGATTGCATCACAAGGTCTCTGTGTTGTACCCTCCACTGCTACATCCTCCATACCTCATCTTTTTATGTCTCTTTTCCTCAGCCTTTTGAGTAAAACAAGCATATTCTTCCCCTTTTTCACATAAAACAGTTCTCACACCACTGTAGGTATTCTAGGAGAGAAAGTCAGGGAGACAATGGGTCTGTCACTTCAGGAATGCAGGGAGTGGCATTTATTTGTTGTCTTGATCCCCTCTGAAGCAGACCCTGAGATAAATCAACATTTTTACTGAGGAGTTCCTCCCAAGGAACATGGATAAAGAATGGCAAAGTGAGGCAGGAAAGGGAAGGAAGCCAGTTGAAGCTCAGTCCTGCTGGGGAGCTTTTACTGAGGAAAAATTTTCAAATGGTAAAATCATGCATTTCATTCAAACATGAAATGAACACATATCAAGGATTTCATTCAACTCATCAATTATGAAGGGAACTACTATGATATTACAAAGAGTTCAAATGAAAATTTGACTTATCTACTGTACAAAATCCA